>NC_060278.1:61217978-61223087 GCF_021613505.1 Equus quagga
CGGGACGAGCGTCTCTCTCTCACACCTGCGGGACGAGCGTCTCTCCCCCTATCACACCTGCGGGACGAGCGTCTCTCTCTCACACCTGCGGGACGAGCGTCTCTCCCCCTATCACACCTGCGGGACGAGCGTCTCTCTCTCTCACACCTGCGGGACGAGCGTCTCTCTCTCTCACACCTGCGGGACGAGCGTCTCTCTCTCTCTCACACCTGCGGGACGAGTGTCTCTCTCTCACACCTGCGGGAGGAACCTCCCTTGTCCTCCAAGGTCTCTGTTTACACCACCGACGCCGCCGCGAGCAGTCTGAGGTAACTGAGGAAAGTCCGGACAACAGAGCGCGGGGCGCGGGCGCGCGACGCACACGCAGGAACACGCACACGCACGCAGGCCCACGGCGAGCGCCCGCGCCCTCCTCCGTGGGAGCAGCTCCGGCCGCGGCGGGAGGGCGGCTCGCGGGCGCCGGCCTCCACGACCCGACGTGCCGTCCGCGCCTCCGCTCCACCGCGCCTTCTCGGGCTCCCTTCCGCAGGGAGGACACCCCCACGCCAGGCAGAACCGGGGCTCCCTGCCCCGACACAGTGACCTCCGCCGGGAACCCCCTCCTCACCTGCGCCCTCCTCTCGCAACGCAGCGGCCAGTGAACTGGCGGCTACGGCGCCTGCGCGAGCCCGGGCGGTTGGGTCGCCCCGCCTCCCGCCCGCGAGACTGCGATTGGCCCGCAGCAGTTCCGGGAGAGGAGCGCGGCCTCCTATTGGTCAGCGTTCCGACCCGGCCCCAGCCCATGCCGCTTTCGAATCGGAGCGCGCGCCGGGGGCGTCCACCGCGCCCACGTGGCCGCGCAGAGACGCCCGCGGGCGCTGCGGCGGCTGCACAGTGTAGGGGGACCCGTGCGGTTCCACGTTCGGTTACGCGGTCGACTCTGCTTGTCAGCGCAGGGAAGGAGCTGGAAATCACTCAAAGGAGAAACAGCGAAAGGAAACGGAGATGCTTGATGTGGGGAAGGGCGTACGTGATGCTTCTCTTCATTTGTTTTAAGCATTTTTCACCTGGAAGAGTTTCCTGCTTCAGGGGACGCGTCTAAGACCAGTGGATGAAGGTGAAAGGGATGCAGAATTTGGCTCAATAAGGCATTCTAGCAGTTAGAACTCCGAAGAACAGAACTGGTCAACCTGGGAGGTAGTCAAGTCTCCCATCGCTGGAAGTTAGTTAGGGATGGCGCGGGAGGGATGCTTGCATTGGGTGGAGTTTGGAAGAGATGACTTTCAAGCCTTCTTCCGACTCTAAAAGTGTGGTCCCACCTGACCAAGGAAGTACCCGGTCATAGCTGAGCCAGCCTTGACTTCTCGAAGGTTCCTCTGCCAGTGGTGCATGCTCCATGACCTGACTTGAATCTAAAGGACGTGGCTGGAACTTGACAAGCCTTTGGGAATGCTGTGGGTGGAAAACAACCGCACTAAGCCCTCATCTCGCTGCTCTCAGCTCATCATGTGGCTTTGGAACAGTGATAGCGTAGGAGTAATGGCCAGTCTTCCTAAACTTACAAACCAGTAGAATTTTGGCCACTGCAGTGATTTCTGCATTTAGTTCAAATTGGTGTTAAGTGGCAACTGGTTCCCCGTGACTACTGCAAGGTATGTTCTCTCTCCTCCAGTGACCCACACATTCACCAGGACTCTGTCTGGGGTTCTACGCTGGGGATCCTCGCTGGTCGTAGGAATGAACCAACTAAAGTAGCTTCTGAGTTACGGGTATAATGCGTCCTTTTACTGTCCAGCCTAATTTCCAGTTAGCTGTTGGGGTTTTGGTTTATTGTTAGCATTAACTAATTGTAGTGAAGTGTTTCCTGTTGTAATTCTGGACGTGGCTGCTTGTTTTACTACTGCTACTTTGTGTTTTAATCCCTTCAATGTCGTCTCTGATTTTCTTCCTATCCCAATTGTAATTGTATCTTAATTAAAGTTCTGTCCTCAGAACTGAAATTGATTACTTTCTTGGGTGGTTCTCTGAGAAAGGAGGCTTAAAAATATCTTTTAGAAAAAGTGGGAACTGTATTGAGTCTGATGGAAGGGAGAGATGGCCTGTAAAACAAGCAAATAGCTATAGTTTTGACAACCAAAAGAAAGGATTGGTTAAGGAAGAAGAAAATCAAAAGAACTCCGTGGGCTAAATGTACAGTTTCCATTTGTCCACCAGAGGGCGGTATGTTAACTGGTGGGAATAGAGGCCAGGCCGAAAGATTTTCGTAAACTGTGTACAGGTGTCATTGCTTTTAAAAACGGAGTATTCTAATATTGTAATTTATTTTTTTAAGTGCAGATGTGGAGAATTATTATTTAATAAAAATTTCATCACTTTATATCAGAATTTATATGCAGCATAGCAAGCTCAGTGCATTTAAAAGTACAAAAATTGTATTTTATTAATACACAGGATTATTTGTCAGGATATACTTGTATATAAAATATATTTTCTTTAGAGTATTTATATGGGAAACCTAAACTATCATGTTTGTTTAATGAGCTGATTGTATAAGTTTGCTCTCAGAGAGCCGTGGTTGGGGGAAGATGTTTCAGAAAAACTTACATGATTTTAATTTTGAAAAACTTTTTTTTAAACGATTATACATACATTAATTTTGTTGTAATTTTTGTGGCATAAATTTTCTTTTGGCTGAACCAGTTAATCAGATTATAATAGTTATTACTGCTTTCTGTAATCGCGTAGCTGAGAAATACATTCTTCTCCTTCCAGGTGGGTATGCATTTAAATTATCCAAGGATCTTAGCTACTTATATTTTTTTAAAAATCTGCAAAGAGGATACTACACTCTTAACTACCTCAGGGGGAAAAAAGCAAATTAGATATGGTAAGGAAGTTCTTCCTGAGACGGAATTTCTTCCTGTTGAAATTTAAGTTCACAACTCTTAGGAAAGCAAGGATTTAACCTGGGCTTAGCCAATTTTAGCTTATTTATACACCTGGAACCAGAGAGTTCTTCTTTTCTGATTTTGAATGCAAAAAGAACACAGCCATAAGAAATGTAACATTATTGATTCCTGAAAGTTTTACCCTAGTGTAAAAATCCTTATTAGAAAACCAGTATGTCACTAAAATAATACAGTTCCATGATACATACTTTTTTTGAGCAGCTATGGTGTACCAGGAGCATAATATGGAAATGATGCATATGAGTTGCTGTCAGAGAAGTGCTTCCTGAAATTTCAGCAATTTGCTTTCTGCCAAAGCCTTGCTCCTCTCTCACGTTTTGACTTCCTTGCCAGATTGGCAGAGTTAAGCTTATGTCTATTGAAGAGAGTTAGGCTTCTAGCCTAACTCTAACTCTAGTTAGGCTTCTACCGTTTCCTATTTTATTGGATATCAGTGTTTCTTTTATCCTATAGGGAGAGTTCTATTTTAGAGTTTGTGGGCAATTTTAATTATCAGCAAGAGGCTGAGTGGGAATAAGAAGGGGTTCCATGTTGACAAGTTCCAAAGTAAAACTCATACAGAATTTTTAATTGCAATGAATGATGATGCGTGACAAGTTCTATGGTGACTGTAAATTAATGGACATAGCAAGGTAAACAAGGCTGTATAAACTATACATTATTACACCTTATTTTTAATCACATTGTTATTCACAGTTCACAAAGATGCTGTAAGACAATTACTATTTATAAAGTATTTACAAATACCTAATTAAAGCATATTGCGGATAGACAACATTATTAAACATAATATTTTGCATTTATATGTCACTTTTCATTTGATCCTCAGTTCACCCCGGGAAATTGAGGCACAGGCAAATGTTCAGGTGATAGAATATAATAAAGTTTCCCTTTACAATGACCTAATCATTTTTGCGGTATTTTTTAATGAAAAATTTCAAACCAATACAGAAAAATTTAAAGAACCTAATAATTGTCTATGTTCTCTTTCAATATAGATGACACATTTAATTATATTTTGTCCAGGGCTGAGGCCTTGGGACGTATAGTTATTACATCGATCTGATAGGTATTGTAATCAAGTTCACGGTTTGTATGAGAATGTCCTACTTGCTGTCTTAGGAGTTTAGGATGCTCCGTAGTATGTTTTTGTAGCTTTGGGGAAAAAAATCATGGGTGACGAGACATCCATTCTGTCTCCTAAGAATTTAAGATCCATGGAAAGGGTACAGAAGGAGGAGGAAGGAAGAAGGGAAATTAATATTTATTGTGAGCCGATATATGCTAGGGTACTGGGTATCCTTGTATATACAGCATTATCTCATTTAGTCCACACTACGACCCTGTTATTCCCACTTTACAAATAAGGAAACAGGCTCGGAGACGTCAAGTCGCTTGTCTAGGGACGTGAATTCAATCTAAATTTATGCTCTTCCCACTAGGCCTGGACGCATCCTTTGCAGGATCTTTTCGGGGCCTGGAATATAAATGTCACGTTGAAAACATTCATGTGTAATATGTAACTGTGTCTGTGTCTGTGCATGCCCCTCCTCCCCACGCACATTTACGTTTACATTATCAGTACACGTTAATGGATTATACGTGATAATGGGAATAAAACCGTAGATTTAGAACCAAGTCATGGATTTGCGTCTTTCAAGTACTTTATGAAACTAGGAGTAATTACTACCCCTCTTCTACTTCGAAGGACCGATGTGATCATCAGGGAGCCAAGCTGAGTGGGCGTCACAACAAGAATAAACGACGACTTCCAAGTGTCCGGAGAGGTTGGCGCCGCTCGGGCACAGCCGCCGGCGCGCCCCCCGCCCCGCTGCATCCCGGGACTTGTAGTCCCGAAGGCGGCGGAGGCGCTCACTACAAGTCCCGCGAGGCCCAGGAGCGGCCGCGCGTGCGTGTGGACGCCGAGGCGCGCGGGCGGGGCCGGGCGGGAGGAGTAAAGATGGCGGCGCGCGCGTCTCCGCCCTCTGCTCCCGGCTGAGGCGCTCTGAGGGGCGGCCGGACAACCCGAGCGGCCCGCGCGGCGTGGGGCGGGAGGGCGGCGGCGGCGGGCGCGAGCCATGGCGGAGCTGGAGCACCTGGGCGGGAAGCGCGCCGAGTCGGCGCGGGCGCGGCGGGCCGAGCAGCTGCGGCGCTGGCGGGG
>NC_060278.1:61223487-61313491 GCF_021613505.1 Equus quagga
GCTGGCGGGGCTCGCCCACGGAGCAGGAGCCCGCCGAGCCCCGGGGCGCCGGGCGGCGGCCGGGGGCGCGGCGCGGGAGCCCGCGGGTGCGCTTCGAGGACGGGGCTGTGTTCCTGGCCGCGTGCTCGAGCGGGGACACGGACGAGGTGCGGAGGCTGCTGGCGCGGGGCGCGGACGTGGACACGGTCAACGTGGACGGCCTGACCGCCCTGCACCAGGTAACCGGCTCCCGGGGTCCGGCCGGGGGGGGCACTCGGGCCGCGGTGTCACCGGCCGGCTCGCCCCCGGGGGCCGTGTCGCCCGCCGCCGGGCAGGGTTTGTATTTCCCTCCGCCTGCCCGGTTGCCATGGTGACCGGTGGTTGGGTCCCCGGTGTCCCCGGGGCTCCCCTGTCCTCACTCGCGCGGGTCGGGGTGCCTGACACCGTGTCCCTCGTGGGCGTGGCAGCGTCGTCTGCCCGGGGGCCTTTCGGAAAGTTCAGTGTACCGCTGGGGCGGCCGCATCCTAGAATGTTTTAGGTCCTAAAGCCCTGTCCGTGCGGGGTCGGGGCGAGCCGTGTGAGCCCGCGCCTCTTGTTTTGCTCACTTGTGATTCACAGTTTGTGTCGCGCAGGCTGTAACTCCCGGGACGCCCCTGCCCTCCTCGCCGTGGGGTCCTGTTTTCTCTTTGCAGTTTCGCTCCCTAAGGGCTTGCTATGGAGAGCCAGCCCCCCGAGTCGCTTGGGTTCACGTTGTCGGGTGGCCTCTGTAGAGAGCGCACGCCCTATATATGGCTAGAGTGTGTGGCTCGTGGGGAACTTGACAGTTCTCTGCTTGCTGATAACACCTCTCCTTCTCTCCTGCGTGCGACAGCATTCTATATATACTGACTGTCGTAACTGGCTCCACCCTCCCTCCCCAGAGGGAACCTCATCAGTTATTTTGGGGAGCGGAGAGCGGGACACCCACTCTTAATCTTTCCTCTTTTTCTTCTGCGGTCTTTGCAAAGTGAATGTGTTGGCACGAGAATCCACTTCTAAATAATAATTCTCTGTTGTGTCATACCACTTCCCTGAATGGATTAGCCGGTATTTGAATAGTCCTTTGCTGTTTAAGAATTATTTTATACGCATGTCAGCGGTGATTTTGTGAAGTAGGTGCGGTGGGGAGTGTTACTCTCATTTTACCGACGAGGAATCTGAAGCTCAGAAGATTGTTACTTGTGCAAGATTAGAAAGGAGGGAAGTTGCCCTCAGGCATGGATTTTTCAGATTTAAATTCCAAAGCTTTATATCCCACCTGATAAGGTGCTGAATATAAATAAGATAGATGCCAGGAGGGCTACATTCATTATTTTAAATTTCTGAACTCTCTCTGAAGGTGTTTTTATTTCTTTAAATGTGTTTGGGTTGTTAAGGAGTTTGAAATCTGTATTCTGGAAGAAACCGTTTCCTGGGTTCCTAGACGACGGAGAAATGGAAGCCAGCTTTCTAGTTGCGTGTGCCTTTATTGAATCACTCACTGTACTGTCAAAGCGCAGTTTTCTTAGTGAAACTCAGTAGCCCTGTTTTTTTTAGGGTGACTCTGCTAGCCATACACATTTTAATCACACCCTTAGAAAAGCACCTACTTTGAGGTCACTCTTGGTAGATCCCCTTGCCATAGCAGGGGCCACTTTTCTGATCCCTTCTCCTGACACTGACCTCCTTGGTGCCTTTCCTTCTCTCTTAACTAACCCCCAGATGGTGAAGTGCAACTTCTCTCATTTAATACGATCCTCACCTTCAGTTGTCTCTGGAAATAGGAGAGGAAGGAGACGTCAGCTGTGGAATTTTTTTTTAAACACCTGCAAATGCAGCATAGGCATTCCTCCCTACGTACAGGACTGGCCGTGAGTTAAACTGAATAGGTATACTCAATACTAGACAAATTCAGCTAAAGACTAAGCTACTCGAAGATTTGGGGTCAAACAAACCTTCTGTTGAGAAACCGTCTTTTTGTTTGAATCAAGACAAGGGGCCTTTATTGGCTCAGGAGCCCGTTTACAAGTCAGTTTCCACAGGGTTACAGTGTTTCTCTGTGGTCTGAAGAACCCTTGAGGTACATCAAAGATTATTTTCCAAATGTGAGACTGGAGCCTCCAGTAGCTGAACAACCTACTTTATGACTGACTGTCCTTTTGAGAAATGGAGAGTGGTACAAGTATCTGAATTATTTAGTTAAAATATCCGTCTGTTATACAAGCATGATGTGAATTATCAGGATAAGTGCTTCCTTTCTCTCTTTTGTTGCGGCCTTGGCCTCTTGACCAACTGTGGTTATCATCTTGGCGTGTTGGAAGAAGCCCCCAGGTGATACTGGGGGACGATTTTTCTCCTCCTCCCACAAGGTCACAGTAGATGATTGGCACTTCAGGTTGTGGTGCCTTGATGCCACTTTTGACTTAGAGACCTTCTTTTCTTGGCAGCCTTTGCTTAGGCCACGAGGTGCTTGAGTCAAAGATAATAAGCACCGGGGGGCCTGTTAATCATGGTGGAAATAGACTGGGGTGAGAAGTGTCTCAAAGGTTAGGCCTGCTCTCATGAAAGCCTGGGGGACTCACACAGACTGACTAAACGAGGGCAAGTAGCTTGGGCTCTGGCCTGTGTGCCCCAGTGCCCTAGAGTCTTCAGCGACAAAACGCTGATCCCAGAGCACTTGTTTGCTCACAGAGGAGTTCCCGTTTTATTTATGTGCGTACGTTATAGGGCATGAAGTGTGAGTTAATAATTCTGGGTGGGCTGCTACTTGTTAAAATTTCTTTTTATTTATTTGTTTTGCAAGGTTGATCATTAGCACCTATCTTCTTGGTATCCTTAGCATCGTGCCTTTGGGCGCTCTAGGTCTCGATGTTGTTGTTGTGCGTATCATGGTGTCGATTTCAACTCCTAGGGATCCTCCCGTCTACAGCAGAGCAGAACCCTGCCCGGTCTTTTTGCACCATCCTCTCTTCTTCCAGGGCCACATCAGGTTATGTTCCTCTGCGATTTAAAGGGTTTTCATGGCCAATTTTTTGGAAGTGGGTGACCAGGTCCTTCTTCCTAGTCTGTCTAGTCTGGAATCTGCACTGAAACCTGTCCACCGTGGGTGACCCTGCTGGTATTTGAAATCCTGGTGGCATAGCTTTCAGCATCACAGCAACACACAGCCACCGCAGTATGACACCTATCACATGGGGGGTTGGTTCCCTGACTGAGAAATGAACCCGGGCTGCAGCAGTGAGGGCGCCGGCTCTTAACTCCCAGACCCCCAGGGCTGGCTGGGTCTAGATACGTGCTCTTAAAACTGTATCTGCCAAGTTACTGGTCTGCTGTAAGAGGCAAGTGCTGACTTTCAGAAAGGAGAGTTTCTGGGATTTGTTGGAAGCAATGCCTGCATCTTCCTTCAGAATGTATAGGATTGGCACTTACACCTGTTCTGAGTGTGGTGGAGGATGCTCAGGTCCTTCCACACAGATCCCGTCTCTGGACCCGTCTGCACAGTCTCCCCTTGCAGGGGCACCTGGGAGACTACGGTGCTTCTACACTTGACTCACAAATTCAGGTGGGTTTTGTAACGTTTCCGAGTCCAAGTTTGGACCCTCAGGGTCACCCCAGACTGAAATTCTACTCCTAGTAGCCTCTGTCATTCTAGAGCTGCCCCAGTCTGACCCTGTAGTCTCAGAGAATAAAATTATCCATTTCTCTGGAACACAGGTAGGGATAGGGACAAATGAGAAGCAAAGGAATTTATATTCAGAGTGAGACAGAGGACGGCTAAGGTGATAGAGTGTGTTCAATACAAAACAGCATGTGTGTGTGCTGACTTGTATGGCAAAGTAAAGCTTGCGTTCTTGTTTTTTTTATTGAGGTTATGATAGTTTACAACATTGTGAAATTTCAGTTGTACATTATTATTTGTCATCATCTTATAGGTGTGCCTCTTCACCCTTTGTGCCCACCCCCACCCCGTTCCCCCTGGTAACCCCTATTCTGTTCTCTTTGTCCCTGTGTAAAACTTGCATTCTTAACCCTTTCTCTTTTGTTCCAAGTTCGTTACTTATTCCTCTTACAGCTCCGTCTGTGAAGTGACTTTTGCCTCACCCTATAAATTGATGAGTTCTGCTTAGTGTCAGGACCCAAGGCAAGAGGGATTAAGAAGATACTGTTGGCTTCTTCGTGCTTGTGGATCTGGAGCAGTCATCCTGAGTCACTGTAGTAGTTTATCTCTTCAGACTGGATGACATGATGCATCAGACCATGTTGGGCACTGGCCCTTTGCCTTCTGAGTAATAGTCCCAAGTTTCCATGCCATAATGGAACCTCATAATAGACCTCAAAGTCAGATTTGAAAATTAGGCTTATTTTTATGGTGGTTTGTTGTTTTTTTGAGAGTACAGATGTGAGTGACTTTTGTTTCCTTGCCAGATTTTTGTTTCCCATTCTTAAAGTCTTGTAGAGTAGCTATATACTATCATTTGGGCTTAAGACATTGCTTATTTTTGTTTTTAAGTATTTTTAAATTAAAGTATACTTTATGTACAGTAAAATTTGCCTTTTTTAAATCTAGAGTTCTGTGAGTTGTGACACACATACAATTGTGCAACCACCACCACAATCAAAGTATAGAACATTATCATTACCTGCAAGATTTCTTTGTGCTCCTTGTAGCCAACTCCTCTTCCTACCCCCAGCCCATGGCAACCATTCATCAATTTTCTTCTTTTTTTTCTTCCTGCAGAAGATTAGCCCTGAGCTAATATCCACGTCCAATCCTCCTCTTTTTGCTGAGGAAGACTGGCCCTGAGCTAACATCCATGCCCATCTTCTTTTACTTTATATGTGGGATGTCTGCCACAGCATGGCTTGATGAGTGGTGCGTAGATGGATGCCCAGGATCCGAACCTGTGAACCCCGCCACCAAAGCTGAGCACGTGAACTTAACCGCTGCACCACTGTGCAGGCCCCATCAATTTTCTGTTCCTGTAACCACAGTGCCATATAGATGAATCACAAAATACGAAGGCTTTTGAACCTGGCTGCTTTCATTTGCTGTAAGGCCTTGAGATGCATCCATGTCGCTGCGTGTGTCAGTGGCTCCTTGGTCTTTATTGCTGAGTGTACTCCACCGTGTGGATGTAGCAGAGTTTGCTTATCCAGTCACCAGGTGAAGGACGTTTGGATCATTTCCACTTGTTGGTAATAATGGGTAACATTCGCATACGCTTTTGTGTGTGAACGTAGTTTTTCCTTTCACTTGGTTTAGTCCCTGGCAGTGGGATAACTGAGTCATGTGGCAATGAATGTTTAGCTGTAAGAGAAACTGCCAGACTGTTTTCCAAGGTGGCTCCACCATTTTGCATTCCAGCCAGCAATGTATGAGTTCTAGCTGCTTTGCGTCCTCACCAGCACTTGGTATTATCTTTTTTTCTTTAAGCCATTTTAATAGTTATGTAGTGGTAAGTCATTTTTTACCGGCAGTAATGATACTAGTAACGTCTAATAGGAGCCGTAGTAATGGTAGTCGTAGTAACAGAGCTCCCACTGTGTGCTGTTTACTCTGAGCCGAGGACTGCACTAAGTGCTTTTAATGTGTTGACTGGTGTGTAATACTTAACACAACTCGTGAGATGGGCACTTATATGATTGTCTGGATCTTACAGAAGTAGAGGAACTGAGGCACTGCCCAAGGTCACACACTGATAAATGGCACAGCTACAGGTTTTTTAAGCCCAGGCAGTTTGATTATGAGTCCATGTTTTTAGCTCTGTATTATATTGCCTCTTACTAGAATGTATTGCCTCTCATTGTAAAAAAAATTAGAAAATAAAGTTATAAAGAAAAAGTTGAAAATGATTTAAAATCAGGCTACTCAGAGATAAATACCACTAACATTTTAGTGTATTCCTTTCAGGGGTTTTTTTTGAATATTCATTATATTGAGTTTATACATATGTGTGTAAGAATTTTTTTAAGATTTTATTTTTCCTTTTTCTCCAAAAGCCCCCCAGTACATAGTTGTATTTTTAGTTGTGGGTCCTTCTAGTTGTGACATGTGGGATGCCGCCTCAGCACAACATGATGAGCAGTGCCATGTCCGCGCCCAGGATCTGAACCGGTGAAACCCTGGGCCGCCGAAGTGGAGTGTGAGAACTTAACCACTTGGCCACGGGGCCGGCCCCAATATAAGAATATTTTTACAAAATTAGTTTCATATGCTTTGCCTCCTGATTTTTTCACTTAATTTTCTTTGTAATCTTTTTCCTATATCATTAAATATGCTTTGAAAGTAACATTTTGACATTTAAATAATATGTCATTGTTTGCATGTGCTCTAATATATTTATTTTCCTTATTAGGAGTTTTATTATATTGTTAATTTACAACTAATATTGAATGCCTAATGGTGGATTGTAAGTTTGTGCTAAAGTTTGTATTCTTGTTGATAGGTACAGTTTCTGCCTGCAAGGAACTCACAATCTAGTTTGGAGATAGATTGAAAAAAAAACGGTGATCTTTAGAGTAAGTTCTCTGGTACACAAAGAAAGATGTACTCCTAAGTGGAGGGACAAAGACAGGCAGTCCAGGATGATAGAGCAGTGTGCGCAGAGAAAAGGCATGTGTGTGGGGTGTAGGCAGAGGACTCAGGGAGTCCTAATGGATGTGTTTGGAGGGTTAGGGCTGGCAGTGGAAATGACGTCCTGAAGGGCTTTGAACGTTGGACATGAGGCCGAGAAGGCTTGATGGAGTCCTTAGTAGAGAACTTTTGTGGGTTGGAGCAGGGGGCTTAACCCAGCCAGAGCAGTATTTTAGGAATATAAGACGCATTGGATTTCAGAATGAGTGGAAGGCAGAGATGAAAGAAGCAGCCGAGAGAATGGAGATGAGAAAAGAAAACATAGGTGTAATACAGTCCTAGCCTGTGAGTCTGCAAGAATCGTGTTATTCAGATAGAAATGGGATTCTGTCCAATATTGGGCTGAGGTGCTCTGAAGACATCTAGGTAGAACGATCCTGTAAACGTCTGTGTGATTCAAGGCTAGTCATCGCTTCCCTATCTAGGCTCCAGTTTTCTCATATTTCAAATGACAGACTTTGCTATTAACATAAAGGTGAGAGTTGTAGCAATAGTGTGGAAGAGGAGGGGAGAAAATATAATAGAGAAGAGCAAAAACCACAGTGAGATGGTTGGCAGAGGGTGCAGAAGTTCAAGTTAGAGCCATAGGAGCATATGGTAGGCTGAACAGTGCCCTCAAAATGACCACGTCCTGATCCCCAGAACCTGTGCGTCTATTACCTTACATGGTCATGGGGACTTTGCAGATGGGAGTGAGTTTAGGATCTTGAGATAGGAAGGGTAACCTGGATCATCCAGGTGGGCCCAGGGTAATCTCAAGGGTCTTTATAAGAGGGAGGCCGGAGAGCAGAGTCAGTAGTTGGAGATATGATGACAGAAGCAAGAGGTTGGAGTGATTTGAGGAAGGGGCCATGAGCCAAAGAGTGCGGGTGGCCTCTTGAAGCTGAAAGAGGCAAGGATGTGGATTCTGCCCTCAGAACCTCCAGAAGGAACCGACCCTGCGGAAAACCTGATTGTAGCCCAGTGAGACTGAATTCAGACTTCTGACCTCCACGTCTGCGAGATAATAAACGTGTTGTTTTCAGCCCCTAAGTTCGTGGTCGTTTGTTACAGCAGCAGTAGGCAGCTCACACAGAGGAGGCCCAGACAGCACAGTGACGTTGAGGCGCTTCCAGGAATGGCTGGTCAATAGAGTAGAGGAAATTGAGGAGAAGGCCTGAAAAAACCTGTTGGATTTGGTCATTTATAACCTTCAAAAGGGGAGTTTCAGTGGAAAGATGTTTTTGAGGACTTTTGTGGAGATTATATGAAGTTTTTTCCTATTAAGGATAACTTAGGTTAGTCTTTCTGTTGACTTTTAGAACAACAACAACAAAATGTCTACCATCACTATGATTATAACTGTAAATCATCACCCAAATATATGAGAAGACCCTGAAAAGCTGATTTCTGGCTAGTTCAAGTGGTTTCGTTATTTATGAGTTAGAAATATTTTAGGATATTAAACCCGACACTGGAAGCAGTAAAGTTATCTTCCCGTTACTGAAGGGCTGGTTAGCTAGTTGAGAATATTCTATTTCCCGATTCTGGTTTGGCCCATTTCCCACACGTTAGCACTGTCCCTGGACAGCAGCCTTAGGGGAACAGTGATAGGGAGTTGGAACCAATAGGCAGTCCTGCCATGTATTCTTTCACATTCCTCTGCTGAACCTCCGCTCTGTGCCTGACTCTGTGCTGCTTGTTACTTGTTACTTAGCAGTTGATACATTTAGGATCTAAATAGAATTTTGGGAATGCTCTCCAGAATAGCTGGTTCCTGTGATCATTTGTAATAGGAAATGGGCTACATAGTGCTTTTCTTTTCTAGCTTCCTGGCTCTTGGGAAGATGGATTTGGAGGGAAGTATTTATTCATCAGTATTTGCGACTATTTTCTTCTATGCTTATGGATGAAAGTGATCATATTTATATTTTTCTACCTAAAGATGGTGAAAGATGGAAGTTTGGGGATCTTTAATAAATCTTTGGTGGTTCAACATAGTAATAATAAATCCAGATTAAAGATCTTGACCCAGAATTTTATATAGGGCAAGGAATTGAAACCTCATTTGGATTGCTAATTGAAGCTTGCTCAATTTGTTGACTTTTTTTGGCTTTGAATGTGTTGGGTTTTTCCTGCTTTTGAAGTATAATTTCAAAAATTGTTTCTTAAATCTTAGATTATAACCAGTTTGAGTAAATTTGGGGGGGGATTGACATTTTGTCAGACATGGCAAAGTTTACATTTGTTTCATGAATCAGTTTAATTGGAAAACTGAAGCTTTAGTCCTCAATATTGAACATTGATCTGTATGTAGTTTCTAATGCAATATTGTGCTACATTGTTGTTATGGGATGGGTTTATGTAAGAATTTAGAAAAGATTTTGTACTGAGTATAGTTAAACGTTGTAATACTATGACTATCTGTTGGAATCATACTCTAATGCAGTTTTGGGAAAATGTTTTACAGTTCCTTGCTCTGAATATCCATGATAGATTTGGTATAAAACCTAGCTTTTACATATGAATTTTTGGTCTCATAATCCACTTTCTATTTTTTAAAAACTTTTTTATTATGGAATATTTCAAAATAGAAAATAGAATATTATAATGAAAGTTATCAACTAGTGGCCAATCTAGTTGCATTTATAGGTCCTTCTCCCCCTATCCCCAATACGCTGGATTATTTTACAGCTGATCCTAGATAGCACATAATTTTATTTGTAAATATTTCAATATTTATTTCTAAAAGATAGAAATTTAAATAAAAACAATTACAGGTTCATTATCACACCTAAAAATTAAGCACTCACTCCCTAAAATGGTAAAATATTCAGTACTGTTTAAATTCCCTGATGGTTCATTATTTTTGTTTATAGTTGGCTGATTCAAATTAGGATTCAAATAAGGTTTGCATTGGTTCATATGTATCTTAAGACTCCGTTAATTTATAGTTTTCTCCTCATTTTTTTCCTCTGGATCTTATTTGTTGCAAAACTCGATTGTACTGTGGAATTTCCTGCAATCTGGATTTTGCTGACTGCATGCTTATAGTGTTAACATGTTCTTTTGTCTCCTATATTTTCTGTGAACTGGTAATATCAAATCTAGAGATTTGATCTGATTCAGATTTGAACTTTTTGGCAATAATACATCATAGGTGGTGGCACATACTTCTGTTGAGAGACATAACATCTAGATCTCGCTCTCTTTGTGGTTTAGTGGCCATTGGTGACCTAACAGAATTTTGAAGTTTCAAGCCAGTCTTGTCTAGACCTGAATTCTGTTAATTAATTAATTCTTCTAATTATCATCACATCTTCTTGTGTTGACTTCCTAATTGGGATACCAGTGATCAGTTCAAGAAATGTAAATTGTGAACATTGTGGATAAAGTGGTTGATATAGGTATAGTGTATTGACCGTTGTGAGGCTTGACATGGTGCTCAGCAAATTTAGGTTAGGGCCCTTCATGTGCTGTTTGTCAGTGACGATGAGTGGAGTAAGCTTTATCACCTCTCCATATCTGTTCCGTTAACCCTTAACTGAGGTTCCCCTTATTTTGAAATATTGTTCAAAGTTCCAGGTCAGTGATATGGTTTCTTGCCCCCCAAGATCACCACCAGCTCTTGAGCTTCGTTATGAAAGAAAATTTCCAAGGAAAGCCTCCAAATAAAACTAAAAAAAGAGAGTCAGTTGGCTGCATGAGGAGAAGAGAGAGACTTTCCTTGCAGGCAGGCACCTACCATATAAGGGAGAAGATAGCTTCGCAGAGAAGAGTGTCCATTCTAAGTGTATCAGTTTTGGGCAGTCAGCTGTGGGCAAATGATGAGCTTATCATAGAAAATGGAAGTGACGTGTGGAACATTCCTGTGGAGGTTGGACTGGCAGGCTCGCGTTGTGCTCTTTGAGGCTGGGGAGACGTCTGCCCCTCTAATTGAATGTGAATCTCACAGTAGGATGTACGATTTTATGAACTGTGTTTTTTTCCATGGGAAACAGGTTGGCTTGCTTTTGCTTCTCAGCAGCATTTTTGCCAGATTTCTTTTTTTGGTTGTTTGTATTTGTTTAGTGTTTAAGCCGGTTGGCCCAGCTGAGATGCGCCATTAAAGTGCGAGGCAGTCTGGGTCTGGGTGCTCCGGATGCTGCTTCCCTGTTTTATAATCATGCCTCTTGCGCTGCTTTTCCTCCCCGTGTTTAGAGTGTTCCCCTTTGACAGTAAATAGATGAAAAATGAGGTCAGAAGAATGACTCACCTCATTATAAATCACCAGGGGTAATGGAAAATGATTTTGAAGGATGACCGAGCTGTGTGCCATCTGTTGAGAAGCATTTCACCTGTTGGAGAGCCCCTGCAGTACAGGCCCCCAGTGAGAAGGCCCATCCGTCCACGTCCCAGCGACCGCTGTGCTGGACTGGGATCAGGAGAGGCGTACTGCTGGAACTCCAAGTGCTTGGTAGATATTTAAGCTGGCAGCATACTGATGCTTGGCCTCGGTTTTCAGGTGAGCGTGGCAACTGTTTGCCATGCTTCAGCTCTTTCTGTGCTATAGCCAGTCCGTGACAGGATCACCAAGGCCCAAGGGTTTTTATAGGGATATAACTTTGGAATATAGTGAGTTTTATCTTTCTGTTTCTAAATTATTAAGAAGGCTATCTCCTCCTTCTTCTTCTTCTTTTAATATCAAGAGAAGAGAAATTTCCCATTCTGTCTATAATGCACTTCTGTGGTTTGGATCTTTAAAAATTCCAATGATCCTTTATTAATTTTTTTTGGCTACATATTATTGAGCATTTGCTAGATGCCAGATCCTGGAGTAGATGCTGGGATACAAAGATAGCATCGTCCCTGCCCCCAGGGATTCTGCACTTATTGGGGAACTCATAGTTTTAAAGATAAAATCTGGTCCATATTGCTCCTGTTTCGCGTTGAATCCAATTCCTATTATCTTGTTCATAGTAAAAGTAGAGAAAGGCTATTGATCATTATCTACAATTTGCCTTTGTATATTTTTAAATAATCAAGTCTTTGTCCTCAGCCTTCTCTTATCTAATAAACATGATCATCTCTTTAATTTAAGATCAGTTTCCAAATCGTTAATCAGTTTGCTGTCTCTCCTGTGGATTTCCAAGCTCTCCAGCTCCCTTTGGGCTCACTGGCTCCATGAGAAGAGTCAGTAGTGGCTTCGGCTCTGGGGCCGCCACAGGACCACTGAACAGTAGAGTCACAGGACTAGCCATATGCATTTGTTTTGTTACAGGATGGTCAAGTTCCAGGACGTTACAGCACAAAGAGCCTTCGAGGACAGCACCTGATCCACCTCTGCTATTTTACGAAAGAGAAATCTGAGGCCTAGAAAGAAGCTAAAAGAGTACCATAAGCATGGAACAGAAATAAAATATAATGAAATGTTTTAGTTATAAAACAAATGATCAGATTTCTGCTTGATATTCTTCTCTTGCAAACACATTTTCATAAATAGAAAAGAATATCAAGCAGAAATTTGATCACTTGAGAAAAATCAAAATATTCTCTAAATTCTTTTGAAGAAGGCTGATACCTTATAGTTGTATTTCTCTTTCAAAAACTTCCATATAGTAGACACATCATGGGATAACTATTCACATTCTAAGATAATTAATCTGAGTTCTTTAAGTATTGGTTTCACATTTGGTTTATCCATCTCTGTATTTATTGCCAAGCAACCTGATAACATTAAAGCAAAATTATGTAAAGGAAAAAACAATTCATAGTATAAATACCATCTAAAACATCAACTATTTTTATTTTTCTTTGTTCTTGCCCAGGCCATGTTAACTTTTACGATATTTTAACATAGTATAACTTCACGGTGTGTCATAATTTTAGTAAGTGCTGTTTACTGGATGTCCGCTGTATACCGAGTATTGCACTATGCATTTTGTTTTTTTAAATTATTTTTACATCAACGGCTCCACCAAGTAGATGGGATTATTCCAGTTAATAGTGAGGAAGTGGAGTTAGGGAAGGTGCTGGCCCTGACCCAGGTCTCACAGGTCATGCTGGTGTTTGAACCTGGGTCTGTCTGACTCAGAAGCTCCTAGTTTTCTACAGAGATTACGTGGCTTTCTCATAGGCTGGTCCACTGCTCCCTCTAGACCTTCTGTGGGCTCTGAGAAGGCCTCTTGCATGCATACCATTTTGTGGCGGGAGATTTCTCTATTGCTCCTTCCATTTTTACACGTGAAGAGTTCTGTATTTACTCAGTGTGAGATCATGCCCAAGGCATTGCTTCCTACCTCTTTCATGTCATGGCATAGAGAGAAAACGACGTTATTTGCATAGCACACTTAGTAAACTGGAGACTTGGGAGTTTGGGGTAAAAATTTATTTTCTTAATATAATGATAAGAAAAATTATTAAAAATCAGACTTTGGCTAATTGTTAACATTACAGTCTATTAACAGTAAATAAATAGACCAAGAGTAGCAGTCGAGAAATGAACAAAATCAATTATGGTTTACTTAGTACCAGATGTGTCGATAGTGACGGTGTAGAGGACCATGGTGACAATCGTGACAAACATGCATATCTTCTCGTGAGAGATATTGTGGGAAAATTAGAGCAAGTTAAATAGAAAAATAATATGTTTTACATGTACATGCAAAATAAAGAACTTCACTGATGTCAAACAATGTAGATTGAAATAAAAATATAGATTAAAATGATTCAATAGGAAGATCAAGACAAAGCTCTTTTGTGGAGTCACTGCAGCATGCTCTCTGACAGTGGAGTTTTATGTACCAAAATTATAATTACTAAATTTAGGAAGTTTGTAGAGGGAGCCATACAAAGTAAATATAATTTTACCTGTTTTAAATTTGGTTGCAAAAAGTTTTTTAATAGCAATACAAAATTTCATTGAAGAGATCTTTGCGTCACTCTTGTAACCCATTTGTAACACGATATATGATTGGGAAGGTCTGATAGAAACGTAGTAATAGTAAGCACTCAGTAAATATTGACCGTTATGATGTTGAGTTAGTATAACAAAATGGTTAAGATTGTGAGTTTGGAATCAGAAATACCTGGCTTCTAACCCTGGCTTTGCTGCTTACATAAGCTTGATATTTTCTGATACAAGTCCTTGGTCAAGTGTGTATTATAAATATTTTCTCTCAGTCTGTGGCTTGTTTTTCATGTCCTTATCTTTTATTTTGTTTCATGTTCTTGTTTTTTAGTAAACTTTATTTTGGAGTGATTTTAGATTCACCAAAAGTTGCAGAGTTAGTTCACGGGGTTCTAGTATACTCTTGACTCAGCTCCCCTCGTGTTAACATCTTACATTACCGTGGCACGTTGGTCAGAAGAAGTATCGTGTTGTTTTTATTGATGTTCTGAATGGCATTTTCCTCATTATATTTCCTAACCAGTTTTAACTTATGTTAGAAAAGCTATTTTTAAAGAATAGCATTATTTACTTGATTCCTTACCGAGCTATGTTACCAGTTTTATGAAGTTATGGATTTTCCAGTTAGATATTAGCATCTATTAACCATGATTTTTTTTGTCTTTTTCCCTCAAGATTTAAACCTTTGAAGCACAAAAGTTTTAAATTTTGATGATGTCTGATTTATCTATTTTTTCTTTTGTTGCTTGTGCTTTTAGTGTCATATCTAAGAAACCATTGCTTAATCCAAAGTCGTGAAGATTTACATCATTTTTTCTATTAAGCATTTTATGGTTTTAGCTCTTATATTTGGGTCTTTGATCCATTTTGAGTTAATTTTTCATGTGCTGTGAGGTAGGGGTCCAACTTCACTCTTTTTCACGTGACTATCCAGTTGTCACAGCACCATTTGTTGCAAAGACTCCAAGATTTAAACCTTTCTTTTCTGGTCTTCATTTTTTGACCGGAACCTGGAACAGTGTTGAATAATAATAGTGATAGAAGGCGTCTTTGTCAATTTTTTTTTCTTTATTGAAATATCTTTAGTATAGCTCCTAAACATCTCAAAGATGTTTACTTTGTTTTCAATAGCTTCTTTTGATTAAGGAACTTCCTTGTTTCTTGTTTGTTATGGTTTTTAAAAATCTTTTTATATTGCAAAATTTAATGCACATACAGAAAAGTGTGTATAAATCATAAATATACAAATTAATGGATTTTTATAATGCAAAGGCTTGAGTTACCACCACCTTGGTTAAGAAATAAGAGATTATTTTCTAACAGTTTAAGGGTCAGGAATGGATATTAAGTTTTTGATACCTTTGATGTTAAAACCATTAGTTAATAACCCTCGGAAGTTTCAAAGGATTGTTGGAGTGATGTCACCCATGGTATGTTTAGAAGTGCCAGTTATCAACTGTAGCTTTAACTGAGGCACTCAGGCTGCTGTTACTTTACGTTTCCAGGAAGATCTGTTTTTCTTCTGAGCTTTATAACTGTTACTCATCTGCATTCTTGTTGTCTGTCCTTGGATGGCCCACAGGTACCTCAGACTCAGCACATTTTATATGAACTGCTTCTCTTCCTGTGTTGCATGTCTTAGTAAATGGCAGCTCCCTCTACCCAGCTGTTATGTGAAACCTGGGTAACATCTGTGACTCCTGTTTTTCCTGATTCATTTATTTGACAGTGTTTATTCGGCACTTACTCCGTGCTAGATACTCATTAGCACAAGGATGTAGTAGGGAGCAGAACAGACATGTGCGTACCTCCTCTCCTGAGCTTATGGTCACCACCTCTTCAGTGTCTCTTCAGTCTGTCTACGTTCATTTGTTCTCTTCACCATTACTTCAGTCCAGGTCATTAGCTCCCACCTGGGCTACAGAGGGAGTCTGTGTAATGCTTCCCCCACTTCTACTCTTGCCTCCTCCAACCATTTCCTGCGCTTTGGCTGAGAAGAGCTGAACACTGCATGCTTTCTTTAATATCCTTCACTGGTTGTCACTGCCCTGTTCTGCAGTCTTACTTCTTGCTGATCCCAACTTTGAATTCCGTCCTTCCCTCTACATTTCGCTTCCTCAGTCACATCGTGTTCGCTTGTCTCCAAGTTTGAGTACAGTTCCTTCCCCACCTTCCCCAGTCCTTATTGTCGCTCTCCTTGCCTACCCATCCTTCAGGTCTCAGGTTCAATGTCAGTGCCTGTAAGGAGCCTCCCTGTGGCTTACCCGTGACCTGTTTTCCCATGTTAGGTACTTCTCCATGCTTTCCCTTGGCATCTGATGGCTTACCTGTCATAGCACATGTTATCTCGTCTTCTAGTTTTTCCTTTCATTGGCTGTCTTCCCTTCACCAGACTGGAAGCTCTGGGAGGGCAGGGACCGTGCCTCACTTACTCACCATTATGTTAACTGCGTCTACCGCAATATCTATTAAATTTTAGGCACTGAGAGTAAATATTTGTTCAAGGAATGAACTAATTAGAGGAAAGGAATGGTGGCAAGAGAGGAGCAGTGAGTTGTTCCAGCCAATAATTTAATGAGAATAATCACAATTGCAATTTGGGTTCATATTTCAAACCTTATAACTTTCTTTCTTCAGTGTATATGATTTTCTTTTTTAGTAATTCATTCTTATTTTAGATTTTTTTTTTTTGTTAGTTAAACTTTGGTTGGTTAGGACTTACAGGGAATTAGGAATTGAATATCATGTTCTTATGTCTTTTAAAGACTACGAGAACAAGAAGGAGAGCATAAACCAGGATTTTGAATGCTAAAAATATTCCTGGATCTAGAGACTTGACCTTCAGGCAGTGTGTCAGGGTGAGGAGCACAACCATTAGGAATCAGTGTTTCTCACGGAGAAAGTTTTTGCAAAGTTCGGGCGATTTGCTGTGTCATCAATAAGTATTACAGTTTTGAAATCAGCTTGAAGCAAAGCAAAAGTATAGATTGAATGAATTGGTAGAAATGTGAGAGTTGTAGTAAGAATAAAACAGATTTTTTTAGCATAGTTTGGGGGTTGGTATGTAAATGCAATCTTGTATGTAAAGATAAGGATTGCATCCTTTTAGAAATTGGACGTGAATTAAGTAGGATTAGTCTTCATCATGTATTTGATATAAAAATTACCCTGAAAGTTGTTATTTGTAGAAAAGGAATATGGAAATGATCATTAAAGTTTTTTCAATATAATATAAATATTAAATAATATAACAGGATAGTGGACTAAACCAGCGTACATTAAGGACCATTTTCTTCAACCTAGTGTCTTTTCTCTTTGTGAATGGTGGGAGACTGTTGGTCAAGAGCAGTAGTTGCTTCTTATGTGCACTACACTGTGCTTAAGGTCTCAGTAGTATATAAAAGGTGAAAGAAACATTCTTTTCCGTCAAGAACTTTATACACTGTTTGGTGAGATAAGACATAGTTACATGAAAAAAAATAATAACTAAGTACTTAAGGCGCATAGTTGTGGAATGAATGGCCTGGAGACTGAGTGTAGATGCTCTGAGAATACAGAGGTTACTGTCAGTTGGGAAAGGCACTGTTTCTGGTAGGTTGGGCACCTCATAACTGCTTATTGAATAAAAGAAATTGAATATTTTGGGGCAGAGGTATAATATGAGAAGGGTAGTATTTTAAATGATGAAGTTGATAAGATTATATTGGGTAGACTGATTTGAGGAGGGAGAAACAGAAGTTAAGATGCAGGATAGCTTTCTAGACCAGCCTCTATAGTAATAGTGAAAAGGATCTAAGAGAACAGTAGGGTGTGAACAGGCATTTAGGAAAAATACAGGCTACAGAAAGCAGGAGAAGCAAAGGTCAAAGACAATTTTAAGATTTTGAGAATAGTACTGAAATTTAATGAATATTTATTAAGCATCCTTTCTGTGCCAAATACTGAACTTGGTGCTGGGAAAATACGTGGTGAGAAAGACAGTCGTGTTTCACGCATCTTTCGTTCTACGCTATCCTGTGAACAGAAATGGGGAAAGCCAGGAAGGAAGCCGATGTGGGCGGGAGTAGAGCCTAGTTAGACATTTGCAATTCGAGGTCAGATTGTGAGCCACCAGACCGCTGATGTGCAGTGAACTATTGGAATGTGGAGAAGAATTTCAGGTCTGAGATAGACTTTGAAGTCAGAGTCAGCTGGACCCCCAGTCTGCTGGTCATTCCCACTGTCCTTTCCTAAGTGCCCGCGACTCCTCTGGTTTGTGAAGCTCAGTGCGCTCCCTCGCCTCACCCACCCTGCACCCCTAAGCATCTGCGCAGTGCTGGATGACAATCGATAGGATGTCTTACTGGCTGTGCTACAAACATAGGGATTTTGTGTTGAAGAGGCAGCACAGTAGGGTGAGTAGGAGCCTGGTTCTGGAGTCAAACCCTCGGGGTTGGAATCCTGGTCCTGCCACTTACTGGCCTAGGCAAGTCGCTTAATCTCTTCGTGCCTCAGTTTCATCAGAGGTAAATGAAGATAATAAGAGTTTCTAACTCATAGAGTTGTTATGAGGAATAATTGAGTTAATGTATGTAAAGTGCTCAGAATACTGCCTGGCTCAGATAATGCTTATTATGTATTGTTAAATAAAATGGAAAATACCCTCGTCCGCACCTTCACTACCACCCACTAATGTTTTAATTGGCTCTGGTGGCTCTTGTCTCATTTTTATGCTTCCAACCATGTCTTCACTTTCTTTCCTGTTAACAGCTGACCTAATCATCATCTACTCAAAAGAAAACAAAGGGAGGGGGGCACATTCAATACTCTCCTGTCCTCATCCTGCCTCCCTCCTTCTCAGGCTGACACCGTCCTTCCCTGCCTCCCCCTTCCCTGCCTCCCGGGATGTTATGAGACCCATTATCTCTTCTCCCCTCGCTTCTCCTCCTTTTCTTTAAAATCCCTCAGGTTGTCTCCATTCTTAACAATACAAATGGCCACCAGCAGAACTTTCTCTCAGTCTGACTCTCTTACAAACTACTGACTCATCTTTCTTTTCTCTCTCCTCAAATTCTCCTTAAGGAGTGGTGTGTATCTACCATTCTGTTTCGATTCCTGCCATTCTACTGACACTGCTTTCTCAAAGGTTACCACTGACTTCCTAAATGCCACACCTTGTCATCCCTCTTAGTTCTTTTCCTTTTGGACCATTTTATAATCTTTTGTCCACTTGATCTCTTTTATTATTTAAACCTCTTGTCCCTTGTCCGTTGGCTTCTGAAACATTGCTTTTTTCCCAGATCCTCCTCTTACCTCCTGAATCACTCTTTTGTACTGTCTTCACTGCCACTCTTTCCCCCTTAGCCCACTTTTCTCTCTGTCATTTCTCCATTTGTAACCTTAGCCACTCCCACAGACTCGTCTGTTGCTTATGTACTAATGATGTCCAGATCTGTCCAGCCCCGACCTCTCCAGACTTTTTTTGGACTCCAGATTGTCTTTCCAGCTGTCTGCCAAACCTCTTGATCTAGATGTCTTAGGTCTAGCTCATTCTCAGTATTTCCAAAACAAAACTGTTTTCATCCCAGTCACAAGCGTCTTGCTCCTCTTCTGTCTTCTCATCTTGGGGAGAATCGTCATTAGCCGCTCAGTCATCCGAGACCTTGGTTCCCGTTTGTCCATCCCACCACTGAGAGAGTCCAGCTGAGTGCATGAGCGTGAGGAGGAGGCACATGCTAAAAACAGAGACTCCCAGTCCTGCCCTCCAAAGGGCCTGATTTAGTAGGTCTGGGGTAGGACCCAGGAACCCTCTGTTCTGATGCCCCTCCAAATCACTGATCACTGATGAAAATGAGGGTTTGCTCCCTCCCACTCTTCCCTCACCATCTACTGAATCATCAGGACTTGTCCGTTCTATCTTTTTAATGTCTCTTGGCTCTGCCTTCTTGTCTCCATCCATACTGCTAGTACCCTAGTTCAAACTATCATCTCCCACGTGAACTAGCAGGGACACGTTTTTTAAATGTTTGTTGAATCATTACCATAGTTTGTTATAGGTTTCCCTTTGTCTAATTTTGTACATTTATAGTCCATTTTTAATAATACCTTCGGAATTGTCTTTAAAATACCGACCTATAATGTTACTATGTACATCTATCAGTGGTTGCCAAATCTTATCACACATCAGAATACTCTAAAATACGGATACCTGGGCCCTACCTTTGGAAATGCCAACTTACTAGCTCTGGGATCCAGCCCAGAAATCTGTATTTTTACCGTGCATCCCAGGCTCTTCTGATGCAGTTTGCATTTGGGAACCCTTGCCATGTGGAGTAAGAAGGCTGCCTGCTTCCATGGCCTCCATCTGGCCAGTTGCTCTCCCCACCCTCCTTAGCCGAGTTCACACCCCTGGACACTTATCATTCTGGTTTCCCGAGTGTTCCTCATGAACTCTGCCCCTGCTGTTCTCGTTGCCTGTGTCGCCCTGCAGCCCTTGGAACCTGGTAAAACCTTCCTAATCTTTCAGGGCTCAGCTCAGATGTCCTTTCCTCTGTGATGTCTACCCCGCCAGAATGTATTCATCCCCCTTCTTGTTCTCATAACGACTTGTTCTTGCTGCTGTTTAGCAATCACATGTAATGTTATCTTATACAAAATCATATCTACCTTTTCTTGTGCTGAACTATGAGTCCCTGATGGCAGGAAGCATGTCTCAGTCATCTTTTTCTCTTCAGTGCCCAGCACGTTCCTGGAATGAATGGATCAGTGTTCAGTAAAGTTCTAAAAGAAGATGAACTCTCTCAGTGTCAGGAAGAGTGATCCTTGGGGAATTTACATATTGAGGAAGAGGAAGAGTGATCAGAGGAGAAAGCTGAAGAACTAGTTAGTTTATCATGGATGCTAAGAAATGAGAGAGAGCTTGTTCAATTGTTCATTCATCCGTCAATTTACCTAAATAAATATGTATTTATTGACCATTACTGTAAGTCAGGCACTGTTCTAGGTAACAAGGAGTATCATGCTGCAGAGAACTGGGATGTGTATTTGTGCCTAAAGTAGAAAAACAGAAAAATAATAATCTTTAAAAACTTGATTTTATCTCTGATGAAGGTTAGAATTGAGGCTTTGTCCTACCCTGTTCTAGTTAGTTATCTCCATCTCTTAGAGGAGAGAAGACCAACATCTTATCACTGTCCTCTGAATACCTGCCCACTGTAGGGCTCAGGTCTGCTATTTTTCATCATTTCCTAAAGATGTAAAGTCCAGGTAGAACATAAAAGGTTAGATAAAGTTAGACTCCAGTTTTTTAAACTGAATTTTCTAAAAAAAATTATGAGGAATAGGACCTTCTTAGCTATTTGAAATAATTGTTAAGCTTACATGAAGGCAGAGGGGTAAAATCTTTTTATCCCTTTAATCTGAGAAATCATAACTTTTTTCTGATGGGATACTTGGGAAATCAACTAAATCGTTTGAGAAGTTTAGCTGGTCTGAGAGGAACATTTCGTCTAGTTTCTCTGAACACGTTTACTGGAGGGAGTTGTCCCGCTACCTTCCCGTGGGGTCGAGTCACAAGAGCAAGTTGATGAAATACCCTCTCCCGTCCCAGATCCCTGCTGCGTACCTGGAGAGCTCCGACTGCCACGGCTGGAGGTCTTGACTGGCTGTTGCATTTTCATGATTGCTTGTTGGACAAGGATAAGAAGTCCCATGTCTCCCCTGTGATTACTGCCTTTAGTGGGTTTCTGGTAATGCCTCCAGAAAATTCCTATTATGCATCTGTTTAGCCCCATCTTAAGGCAATTTTACTAGGTTCCATTTGACCCCTGGCTGCCAGCAATGACTTATTGCTTGGATTGTGACTTTCTCAGATCTTATTTGTTACTGCTAACTTAAAAGATGTTACATTTTAAACGTTAGGGAAAAAAGTAGCCAAGGACTCCAAGGCAGCAACCAGATGCTTAAATTTAATTATTGTAAATTCTGCTCAGCTACCAAACAATCGCGATTTGGAGACACAGATCCTTTGAGGGGCTAGCCTGGTGGCATACAGGTTAAGTTCTGATGCTCTGCTTCGGCGGCCCGGGGTTCACGGGTTGGGTCCCGGGTGCAGACCTGCACACTGCTCCTCAAGTCATGCTGGGGCGGCGTCCCACTTGCAAAATGGAGGAAGATCGGCACAGATGTTAGCTCAGGGCCAATCTTCCTCAAGGAAAAAGCCAACAGGAAAAACACACTATATTAAAGACAACTCTCCTCCCAGCTCCTAAAAAAAAGAACTTTCGAGCCTCACAGGCTCTCTGTCAGGTCTTTTTCAGCAAGTCATGCTGTGGCAAGTGGGAGACTCAGGAGGTGAGGCAGTTTCATTATTTACCCAGTGTTTCCTGCCCAGGGCTGCTGTTGCCCCAGCGGAGAGATTTATCCAGTGGTTTTGATGTGACCTGTGAATAAAGAGGAGAATGTGTTTCAAAGAATTTCTGTGAACATAATTTGAATTTTGGATTATTATACTTGTTTCTGTCCACTTTAGAGGGTGGATACACCCACCTCCTCGGCTGGCAGCGGAGCCCTGAAGCTCTCTCTTCACCCTCCCTCACTGGGTTCTGTGTGTCCTGGCCCTCTCTTCACAGTCTCTCTGCTTTGCTGTAGGCTACTCCGGTTGCTGATTTATTCCAAGACTTTTCCTGTCTGTTCTGATAGATTGTTTCTCTGAACTTGAGTGCATCCCTTTTCAGACTTATTCTCCAGAGAAATGATGGTGCTTATTCCTTTTGAATTCTCCATGTTCGAGTCGTGCTGTGTTCCAACACTTGAAGGACTAAGGTCTCGGTATCTATGATGTATCACTGTCTCGCCTTTTATCAGGGTCTCGAGTTGTGACATGGGTTAATTGGATTGTACTGAGAGCACAAGAATTTGTAAAGCAATTACTTGCTTTACTAATGACTATCCACGTTCTTTATCTTATTTGTAGTTACTGTCTTTTATTGACGTATGCATGAATTATTTCTTAATAGCATTCTCCTTATTCACATTTCACTAGTTTTACGTGTACATACTTACATGCTTTTCAGGTTTTTAAAATCCCAAAGGGCCCTGAAAATATTTGCAGTAACTCAGTGTAAGAGCAACTCCATTTCTCCTCTGCACTTTAGTGGGGCAGAAGTTCCTGCTGATCACCTATCTCACTCTCACAGACGGGGGAAAGCCGCACCTGTTGGTGTGGCCTGATCTAGATGATCTGAGTATCGTCCCTGTGTGTTCCTGAGTGTTGGAGTGCTTTTGGTGAGCTCTGTTGTGGTTGTGTGGTTGTGTGTGTGTGTATGTGTGTGTGTGATCCCTCCACTGCCTCCTGTGGCCTCGCTGGGACTCCGAGAGGGTGTTCTCTGCTGCTCGTTGGTTAGGGCTTTCAGTTACGAGCGGCGCCCAGCAGTGCTCTCCTGAGCCAGGAGGGAGCTGCCTCTGTGCTGTTGGGCCCGCTGAGGACTGCTTCCGAGTAGGAATGCCGGTGTTGCCTTCCCATGCTTTCTGGATAGAAATAGCCAAAGAGAGGGTAGTCAGTCATTGCAGACCCTTCCTTTATGGCATCTGCTAACAGGTAGCATGTCGAGATTATTAGAATTTCCCCTCTCTTCTCTCTCACCCTCTCCTGGACTAGGGAGTGCTTTAGAGGCCAGAGTTACCGGGGCAGCTACAATTAGGGGGAGGAGCAGAGGCCTTTGGGGATCTGTGAGCCAGCAGCTGGGAACCTGAGTGTCTGGTAAGGGGGCCTGTGCAGGGCTCAGAGAGGCAGAGGGTTTGCTCAGTACCTCACGTCAGGTCCAAGAACTTTTTTTTTAACTTTTTATTTTGAAGTAATTGTAGACTCCTAGGAAGTTCTGCAGAGAGGTCCTGTGTGTCCTTCTCCCAGTCATGGTCCCACGGGTAACATCTTACCTAACTGTAGTACATTATCAAAGCCAGGGATGGACCTTGGTGCAATCCCTGGACCTTACTCAGATTTCACCAGTTTTACATGCACACGTGTGTGTATCAAAATCATTATACAAAATTTTATCACGTGTAGATTCTTGTAAACATCAACACAGTCAGATACAGCAGGAATTATTTTCTAAATTTCCAGGCAGTTTTAACTTGTTCTTTTGATTTAGTGATGAGACTTTTTTTTTGAGCAATCTAATTTCCAACTTGGAAAGTCTGAAACTACAAAGCATGTTATGTAGGGGAAATGAGTTTCTTTGAGAACTTTAAAAAGTTTTATTGTGAAATGTGTATCTAAAATCCAAGAGTACTTTATAATACTATTATTATTTTTCTTTTCTTTCTTTTTTTGTTTCCTGAGATTGGCACCTGAGCTAACATCTGTTGCCGATTGTTTTTCTTTTCTTCCTCTCCCCAAAGCCCCTCAGTACGTAGTTGTACATTCTAGTTGTGAGTGCCTCTGGTTGTGCTTATAATACTGTTATTTAGTAGTGATATCAATAATGCTTATATCTTATTGATCCACTGAATTTTTTTAACTGATTTCCTTATGAAGAGATAATTATAGAACAAAATGAAGTTGTCGCTTTCTTTTTTTAAGCTTCAGTGCATAGCTGTGTATCGCAGTTGTTCGTTTAGTTCTGCCTGTGAGCCGCTGCCACCCTGTGACAACTGACAGACGGGTGTTGTGGTTCCACGACTGGGAAGGGAGCCCAGGCCATGGTGGTGAGAGCACCAGATCTTGACCACTAGGCCACCAGAGCTGGCTCTGTCACTATATTCTTCTCATGCGGGACAAGTGACTAAAAATTTTCAGTTTTTAATTTTTATTTTATTTGTTTTTTAGCTTATTGACAACAGATTTATTTTTCACAGTTCTGGAGGCTGGAGAGTCCAAGACCGAGGGACAGCCCTCCTCCTGGGTCACAGCTGACACCTTCTAGCTGTGTAAGCACGTGGTTGAAGCAGTCAATTTTTTATATTTTTCCAGTTGTTGATATTTTAAAAACTGTGGGCTAACAGATTCCACTAGGGTTTGAATTTGAGGTAAGAGGAAGCCCTGTTGCTTTGTGAAATTCTTTCTTATTAAACTGAGAAGGCTTATGAGTTGCCATCTGACTATTCGGTTGTTTCCCCGTCTGTTGCTCTGGTTGTACACCTGCTGGTGACGCACCGCACGCAGAAGGGCCGGCCGGAACGGGCAGGCGCTCCTCTCCTGACTGGCAGTTCTTGACTGACTCTTTCAAACGTCGCAGAGGGTGATGGAACAAACACCTGTGTATCTTAGGAAATAGACCATTAGCAGTGCAGTTGAACAAGTCTTTCTACTTTTTACCTCACGTAAATGTTTGTTTTACATGTTTTTAAAGTTATATAAATGGCGTCATGTTATACATATCCTTTTGCTTGTGGTTTTTAGAATTTAATATTAAAGTTTAAGACTTCCCTGTGTTGACACACGTTCATCTTCACATTGATACATGTGACACTAACTTACTCAGCTTCACGTTGTCGTGTGGTAGCCCAACGTATGGTTATACTAAAATTTCTTTTTCTTCTGCTGTTGATGGACATGTAAGTTGTTTTTGGAATGGTGATGATGTTTGTTTGTTTTGCTATTGAAACATAGAAGTGCAAATCAAAACCACAAAGAGGTGTTGCTTCACACCCACTTGGATGGTTTAATAAAAAGATGGACAATAACATATATTGGTGAGAATATGGAGAAATCGGAGCCTCAGAATTGCTGATGGGATTGTAAAATAGTACAGCCACTTTGGAAAACAGTCTCATAGTTCCTCAGAATGTTAAACATAGAGTTACAATATGATCCAGCAGTTCTGCTCTTAGGCATATATCCAAGATAATTGAAAACATAGTCCACATAAAAACTTGTGCATGAATGTTGATAGCAGCATTATTCATAATAGCCAAAAATTGGAAACAACCTACATGTCCATCAGCTGATGAATGGGTAAGCAAAATGTGGAATATCCATCCAGTGGAGTATTATTTGGCCATAAAAAGGAATGAAGTACTGATATTTGTCACAGTATGGATGAGCTATGAAAACATGCTAACTAAAAGAAACCAGATGCAAAAAGCTGTGTATTGATTTCATTTGTGTGAACCGTCTAAAATAGGCCAATCTGCAAAGACGGAAAGTAGATTAGTGGTTGCTGTGGGCTGGAGAGAGGGAGGAATGAGAAGTGACTTCTAGTAGGTGTAGGGTTTCTTTTTGGGGTGATGAAAATGTTCTGAAATTAGATGGTGGTGATGGTTGCACAACTCTGTGAATGTACTACAAACCACTGAGGTGTACACTTTAAAAAGGCTGGCCCAGGGGTGCATTGGTTAAGTTCGCAGGTTCCGTTTCAGCAGCCTGGGCTTCGCCAGTTTGGATCCCGGGTATGGACCTACACACCGCTTGGCCAGCCGTGCTGTGGCAGGCGTCCTATACATAAAGTAGAGGAAGATGGGCACAGATGTTAGCTCAGGGCCAGTCTTCCTCAGCAAAAAGAGAGGAAGATTGGCAGCAGATGTTAGCTAAGGGCTAATCCTCCCACCCCAAAAAGGTGAATTTTATGGTATGTGAATTACATCCCTGTGAAGATGTTATAAAAACACAATTCAAAAACTCGTAATGCTTCTGTAAGCATTCTCATACGTGGTTCCTTCCATGTGTAAATGTGTTAGAGTTTTTCTAGGATTTATGCGAAGGATCAAATGTTTGTGCATCTTCACTGGATAGTGCTATTCCAGATTACTGGCTGTACCAATTTACGTTGCCTCCAAGTATATATCAAAGTTCCTCTTGCTCCACATTTTCATCCACGCTTGCTGTTGTCAGATTTTTTGTATCACTGACTTTTCAGGTCAAAACTGCTATGATTCTCAAGTCTGTTACTTAACTGTTCTCAGACAGTGCCAGCAGTGTAATGCTGTCTGTTAAATGGCTACTGACTATTGCTGCCTAGATTTCTTAGTGATTAGCTGCAAAATATCAAGGCCCAAGGAGCATGTTGCTTGATGTTTGGGGTTTGTGCATGACTACCTTCACATAATAAGGGTTATGACGATCAGAGAGAGAACGGCCAGGTCTGCTGGAGAAGACCTTCGTCAGCGTGAGACCACCGAGTCTCAACGGCTCGTGTTGGGACTACTCAGTGTGCGTATTATCGAGACCGTACGCATCTTCCGCTGCCTCCCCGACCCCCACCGCTTTCTTCTTCGTGCAGCAGCAGCTTTTTTTCTCCCCTGTGCTTTGTTCTTAGTGGAAGACATTTTATATGTTGTACTAGATGTTTTGGTTTTTTATTAATGTGAAAATTCTGTCATCTGGGAAAAAAATTTAGATCATTTAAATGTATTTTCCATTTTAATTATGTAATAATTGCCACCTTTATCCCTCTGGTTAGTATTGTGGTTTAAATGATTATGATTATTCCAAGAGTCTTTTTTTCCCCAGTAAGGAGAGACTTTATTCAAAAGGCTTATTGACAGAGGGAGGGAACTGTAGTGATGGGGAGAGGGGAGCTTTACAGTAGGCTATAAGATCTGCAACTTTGAAAAGGCTAACTTCAGAAATGTATATGTAAATCTACTTAAAATGGGTTCCTGTGTATTTAGTGTGTTCTGTTGATTTTCTTTGATCTGGGCAAATTTAAGACACTGGATAATTGAGAGTGAGCTTTAAGTGCTGTTGTAGCTAACACCGTGATAAGGTGTTTATTTTTTTAAGGGTGATATCTTTATCTTACTGCTATTTGCTTTTTGTAGTATACTGGTCTTCATGAGGACCATTTTTATGAGAACATATTTAGGCAAATGTTTGCCTAAGGACTTTGCCAAGCGGCAGTTAGAAGAATGGGATTACACAACTTTTCATGACATCCTATTCTTTTACAAAAAGGAACGAAGAAGTGAAATAGGAGTCAGTTAGGAGAGAAGAATGTTTTAGAGGACATTCAGTGCCAATCCAGACTTAGTCTACTGACTGAGAAAGTGTAGCCAAGGATGTTCATGTTCAGGTGGTTCGGTGTCAGAAGCCCTTCTGGTGCTTCCTGCGGTCTTTCCAGGGCTCTCTAGGCCAGCCTGGAAAACGGCTTTGCTCTTGGCCTTTACCGTAGCTTTTGAAATCAGATATGTTAAATTACTTTAAGCCCTTGGTTTTTGCCATTCAGCCTTAAGTTGTAGAAGTCTGTCAGTGTGGCATGTTAACATGTAAGATTAGCTGGTGCTCTGGGAAATCGGGTGGTCTAGTACCAGTTATGTAAGATGTCTCATTGAGTTTTCAGAAAATTTTGCATAGCAGGAAAGGTGAAACTTGGTCTCAAAAAGATAAAGGGAAAATTTTGGCCTAATTCTTAATTGAGTAAAGACCTTGGTACTCTAAAAGGCTGGGGAGAGAGGTCAGTGTTGGTGTACTGCTATTTAAGGTTTATTTGAGTTAATCTCTGAGGTTGCTAACTAGGTGGCTGTAATTCAAAAGACAGCTTGAAAGTGCCAGCTATTTGGCTGCTCCTTAAACTTGGCTTAGTTTTAATGCTTCAGTGGTACAAGAATTTTTTATGATTCCCTTAGAGGTAGAAAAGGATTCTTTAGTGATTTTTCTAAAACATCAGTGCTTAAACTGTTTAAAAACAAACTCTAAATATCTTGATACCTTTCTGCTTCTCTCTTCAGATTTGACTATTTGATCGTCTAGCTCAGAGCCTGCTGTGTGACAGGACTGCTTTCTAGATGCACTGGAAGTTTCACCTAGTGTTGTAGGGTAACCTTGAGCAGCAAAGGTGGGAAAGGTGGAGGTGTAACTACCTTTCAGGGAAGTCTGACTCCTGTGCCACTGAGAGAGCGTGTGCGAGTTAGTTGTACAGTGTGTGAGATCAGCTGTGTTTCAGACTAGCCCTTGTGCAAAAGGAAAATAATTCTAAGATGAATGAAATTTCAGAAAAAAATCTGTATAAAAATAATTCGAGTCAATACAAAATAGCTTTCCAAACCATTATTTGGAATATAATAGATATACATTTAAGAATGTAATGGGAAAGAAGATCCTGTTCACATGAAATGTGAACAGCAATGAAAAAAATCATAAAATACTTAAGAATAATGAAGCAATGGAAAAAAATCATAAAATACTTAAGAATAAACCGAAGGGAGCCAGCCCCTGGCTGAGTGGCTAAGTTTGCGTGCTCTGCCTCGGCGGCCCAGGGTTTCGCTGGTTCAGATCCTAGGTGCAGACATGGTGCTGCTCATCAGGCCAGGCTGAGGCGGTGTCCCACACAGCACAACCAGAAGGACCTACAACTAGAAGATACAGCTGTGTACTGGGGGAGTGCCTAGGGGAGAAGAAGAAGAAGAAGGGGGAAAAAAAAGTCCAAAAAGAAATGTGTAGGACCTACAGAAAGAAAATATATTAAAGAACATGAAAGAAAGCCTAAATGAATGGAGACAATGATAGAAATACTCAGTAAGTACTGTGTCATCTCAATTTCTTAATAATACCAATCACTAGCAGTAACTACCTCGTAGAGTTGTTAGACTTAAGTGAAAACTCAATGAGACATCTTACATAACTGGTACTAGACCACCCGATTTCCCAGAGCACCAGCTAATCTTACATGTTAATAATAAAAAGGCTTAAAATAGTTTCCAGCACGTAGTAGGGTCCATTGTGTTTACTATTATGGTTTTGTTTTTTGTTTTTTTAATAAAATAAGTATAGCCCTTAATCAGAATTTCCTTGGAAACTTGGCAAGCTCATTCTGAAGTTCATCTGAAAGAATCAATCTTCAGAAATAGCCAAGAAATCCTCCAAAGCCCAGTGAGGTAGGTTGACCTACCAGATGTCAAAACATAGTACAGTAAAGTAATTAAAATTCTGTAGTATTGACACAGGAATAGACCAATAGACCAATGAAAGAAATAGGGTGGTCATTTATAGAATAACCACAGAATATATAGAAATAGAGTGAAAATAAGTTCGAAAGAATCAAAGAGCAAAATATATATATATATTTTAAAACATAGTAAGTTTTAGAAGGAAGTACAGTTGAATATTTTTATAACTAGGAATCAAGGAAGCAGTGGGAGGGAGAGGGTTTCCTGAGTGAATTGAAACTCAGAACTTCTGTGTGACAAAAGGCATCATAAGGGGCCAGCCTGGTGGTGTAGTGGTTAAGTTCGCGTGCCCCATTTCAGTGGCCTGGGGTTCACAGGTTCGGATCCCGGGCATGGGCCTGTACACCGCTCATCAAGCCATACTGTGACGACATCCCACATACAAAGTAGAAGAAGATGGGTACAGATCTTAGCTGAGTGACAATCTTCCTCAAAAGAAAAGAGGAAGATTGGCAACAGATGTTAGCTCTGGGCCAGTTTTCCTCACACACACACACAACAATCATAAAAAAAGTTGAAGGACACTTGACAGACTAGGAAAAAGGTTTATGACCAAAGGATTAATATCCAGAGTAATGAGTTCTTCATACAAGCAATTTAAAAAATTTAACCATCCAAAAGAAAAATGAGGAAAGGCTTTGAATGGGCAGTTATTTATATGGTTAATAAACATATAAGATAATATCCATATGGAATTGTAAGGGACCCAGAATAGCAAAAACAATCCTGAAAAGAAGAAGAACAAAGTGAGAGGGCTCATACTTCCTGATTTCAAAACTCACTACAAAGTGTGGTAATCAAGACAGTCTGATATTGGCACAAACATAGACATAGATCAATGGAGTAAAATTGAGAGTTCAGAAATAAACCTGTACGTCTCTGGTAACACTGATGTTCAGCAAAGGTGCCAAGATCATTCACTCAGGAAAGAATAGTTTTTTCAACAAAAAGTGCTGTCACAACTGGCTAGTCACATGCGGAAGATGAAGTTGAACCTTTTCTTCACATTATGTACAAATTAACTCAAAATAGATCAAAGATCTAAATGTAAAAGCTAAAACTATAGAACTCTTAGAAGAAAACAAAGAGGTAATATTATCTCTGACCTTGGATTTGGCAAAGGATTCTTCCATATGACAACTCAAGCATGAGAAACCCAAAAAAGGAAAAATAGATAATTTGAACTCATCAAAATTAAAAGCTTTAATGCTTGAAAGGACACCACCAAGAAAGAGAAAAGACGACCTATGGAACGGGAGAAAATTTGTAAATAGTATATCTGACAAGGGACTTGTATCTAGAATATATAAAGAACTCTTACAACTCAATAATAAAAATCCAAATATTCCAATTAAAAAATGGGCAAAGGATCTAAATAGGCATCTCTCCGAGGAAGATAAACAAATGGGCGATAAGCACATGAAAAGATGCTCAACACTATTAGTCATCAGGAAAGTGCGATCAAAACCACAATGAGATATCACTTCACAGCAGTGTCGGATGGCTAGGATCAAAAAGTCAGGTAATAACAAGTGTTGGTGAGGGTGTGGAGAACTTGGAGCTCTCCTGCACTGCTGGGGGAGTGCAAGATGGTGCAGCCACTTTGGAAAACAGTCTGTCAGTCTGTCAAACAATTAAACGTAGAGTCACCACATGACCCAGCAATTCCACTCCTAGGTCCATACCCTGGCTAAATGAAAACATGTCCACATAAAAGCCTGACACGCATGTTCACAGCAGCGTTGTTCACTAATAGCCAAAAGGTGGCAATAACCCAAATGTCCATCAGCGTATGAATGGATAGCCAAACTGTGGTGGATCCCTACAGTGGAATAGTATTTGGCCATGTAAAGGAGTGAAGCACTGATAGATACTACAACTTAGATGAACCTTGAAAACCTGTGCCAAGTGAAAGCAGTCAGTCAGAAGTCTACGTATCATATGATTCCAATCATATGCAATCCAGAATAGGGACATCTATGGAGATGGAAAGTGGATTAGTGGTTACTTAGGGCTAGGGGTGGGAGGGAGGGGATTGACAGCTAAAGGGTATGGAGTTGCTTTTTGAGGTGACAAAAATTTTCTAAAATTGACTGCAGTGATGGATTCTCTTATCTGTGACTATACTAGAAGCACTGAAAAGTAAGCCTGCCGTGACACTGTATAACCTAAATGGGTGAGGTGTGTGGTATAGGAATTGTATCTCAATAAAGCTGTTCTAAAATGAAAAAGTAAACGTATGAGAAACTGCCTTCTTTCATTATTAATCAGCAAAATGCAAATGGAAACACTGATTAGTTTTGTTCAATACTTTAATAGAAATTTAAAAATTGGTTTTGTCAAGCATGGATATTGGTATGGAATTGAGGAACTGGCACACTGTAAAACACTGTCTTGTAAATGGGTAAAGCCTTTTCAGAAGGCGGTTTGGCAGAATTTATAAAAAACATGCAAATTATTTGACCCCCAAGTTTTGTTTCTTTCCTTATGCTGGCACATGTGCAGAAAGATGTTTGTAAAGAAATGTTCTCTAATTCATTGTTTATAGTAACGAAAAATTAGAAAAAGCCTAAATTTATATAAATGGGAATAAGTTATATATTCATAGTATGGAAATCTTTTGCAGTATGAATAAAAGAAGTAGACCTACCTAGAGCCCGGCCCCCTGGCCAAGTGGTGAAGTTCACGCGCTCTGCTTTGGTGGCCCAGGGTTTTGTTGGTTTGGATCCTGAGCGCTGACATGGCGCCGCTCATCAGGCCATGCTGAGGCGGCGTCCCACACAGCACAACCAGAGGCACTCACAACTAGAATGTACAACTACGTACTGGGGGGCTTTGGGGAGAAGAAGAAGAAAAAAAAAAAAGATTGGCAACAGTTGTTAGTTCAGGTGCCAATCTTTAAGGAAAAAAAAAGTAGACCTACATAGACATGTACTAAACATGGGAGATCTATAAAAATGTTGTGAATAGAAAGAAAAACACACAAGTAATACATATAATGTGTCCCCATTTATGCTTTTAAAAATCCTAAAAGATATATAAAAACATGTCCTTATATAAGTATATAAGTGTCTAGACAACATTTTAGAAGGAGATACACCAAACTGTGGGTAATTTCCATTTTTTTGACTCTTACAATAAAAATATACTCTTGTGTTACTGCATTACTTAAAAAAATCTCTCTGAAGAAAAAGACTGTGGTATAGCCGGGTAGTGGTGAGAGCCCTGGGCTGGGAGTTCGGAGCCCAGAGCGCTGGGTCTCGACTGTGTAGGTGTGAGCCCTCTCAAGTGGTTTTATTCTCAGGGGTCGCACGTGACCCAGTGTCAGGAAGTAGGATTAGTGTCCCTGTGCTTCCCCATTGTCGCTTCTGGAGCATTACTTCCATACCCTCCTGTGAAAGCAGAATGCCTTCTGCTCCTCTGATGCTCGCACCTTTTGGCTGTGCCACCTTCTTCCCCCCTCATTCATCGGAGACAACTCACAGTGTCCTCTCCATCTCGTTGCTATCAGGGCTTCGACACTCTGGCCTCATAGTTTCTCAGCTTCCTCATTTGGGGTGACGTCCTCTGTCACCCACTTCCACAGTCACACCTATGACACAGTTTTCCCCTGAGCCACTCCTCTAAGCCTCTGGCTTTCTGATGATAATATGTAATTGCTAGTTCAGTCACCCCCTTATAACCAAGTTCTCATCAGGCCTTCCAGTTCTTTACCTCATCTCCTTTCTTCCGAGTTTATCAGCTTTCCTTCTTATCTTGCTTAGATTCCCTGTGCACTTTAGTAACGCTTTCCTTGAACCTTAAGCTCTTTTACCTCTCTGAGATTTTTGAATTTATCTGGCCAAGTCCTAACCCTGGATGAACCCAACTCTGATTTCTCTCTGGTTCCACCTAAGTGGTTGAAAAATCACAAAATAGTGCAGATTTTTACCAGTTTACATTCATGGTCACCAAATTCCAATAGCCCATTTTGTTTGTTTGTTTGTTTAAAGGTTGGCACCTGAGCTATCATCTGTTGCCCATCTTCTTTCTTTTTTTTTTCCTTCTTCTCCCCAAAGCCCCTGAGTACACAGTTGTATGTTCCAGTTGTAGGTCCTTCTGGCTCTGCTGTGTGGGATGCCGCCTCAACGTGGCCTGATGAGTGGTGCTAGGTCTGCGCCCAGGATCTGAACCAGGGAAACCCTGGGCCGCTGAAGCGGAGTGCCCGAACTTAACCACTTGGCCATGGGGCTGGCCCCTCAAATAGCCTGTTTTTTCTGGAAACTCTATTATGTTTCTCTGGTCAGCTCACTACTTCTTTCCCTGAAATGGTCGTTTCATACTTCTCTACTCTCCTCACCGGTGCTCTGACCACTGTACTTCCTCCGTTTTTCTCAACAGGTGGTGTCACCTCCTACCGCCTTGCTTCCCACTGCACAAAACCTCTGATCTGGCCTTTGTCTCCATCATGCACCAAAAAGAGCTCTTTAAAGAGCTCTAACATGAGACCTGGTAAAGTCTCTAGGGACCCTCAGGGTGCTACACTGAGAGTTGTATGTGTGATGCAGTGGTTCAGAGCGTAGGCTCTGGAGGCAGACTCATTGGGTTTGAATGCTGGCTTCTCAGTTTTTAGCCGTGTGACCTTGGGCAAATTACTTAACCTTTTAAAAATGAAAACAATAATAATATCCATCTTAAAAGCTTGCTAGAAGGATTAAATGAATTAATGTATGGAACAGTGCTTAACCCATAGTACTCAAAAATATTAGCTGGTTAGTAATATTTAAAATTTATTAATTATATAAGTACTATAGTAATCATATAGTTACCATAACGTGTTTATTAATATTTAATATAATAAAAAATATTACTCCTACCACCATCTCTGTTACTGTTATGATTATTACTACTACTTCGCAGATAAGATAGAAAACAGAGAAGTTAGATTAGAATTTCTTTAACTTTTCACCTGCAAACCACCCTGCCTTTGTCAGAAGCATTCTCTTTTCCTTCCTTCCTTCCTCCCTCTTGGAGTGGCAAGGTGTTCTTCCTGTCTGATCCTTCTGTCTTTGTTTTGGAACCTTTCTCGGCAACCAGACACTATTCAGTCTCTCTCCAACTTTCCCTTTCACTGGCACCCTTCCACATGTCATTAAACATGCGCGGATCTCCTCCATCTTACAATAACAAAATCCCCTGGGCCCTTCCTGGCCTCTTTTATCACCTTGTCTTTTTCCTCCCTTTCTTAGCCGTGTTTTTCAAGACTTAGCAATGCTTTCCTGTCCCTTCACTCTTTATTCCATTTCTCTGCCTTTGCCTTACTGCGGCATTGAAGCATTCTTGCTGAGGCCGTCCGTGCCCTTCAGCCCGCTAATTCTGACGTCTCCCTTCTTCATCTTCCTTGACTGTCGGCAGCATCAGCCACGCTCTCCTTCCGGAAACACTTTTATCCTATGACTCCATGATACATTTCTCTTGTTTTTTTTTTTCCTCCTTCTCTGGTTGCACCTTCCTGGTTTGTACATCCTTTTCTACGTGGATTTTAAATGCTGGAATTTCTCAAAGCTTGGTGCTAGGACTTCTTTCCACTCTGTTCTCTTCCCATCTCTTGTCCACATGCCCAGCTTCAAACAGTCCTCAAAAAACTTCGGCTGCTATCACCATTGTTATCATACCTTTCCCTTCCTTAGAGGACTTTTGGGAAGACCTATGGGAATATATTTAAATTTTGAGTATTTCGAAAGAAAGAATTATATTATAATTTCCTTATAGAAGATTTTTTTTTTTTTAAGGAATATTAGCCCTGAGCTAACATCTGCCAATCCTCTTCTCTTTGCTGAAGAAGACCGGCCCTGAGCTAACATCCATGTCCATCTGCCTCTACTTTATATGTGGGACACCTGCCACAGCATGGCTTGCCAAGTGGTGCCATGTCCACACCCGGGATCCAAACCGGCAAACTCTGGGCCGCCAAAGCAGAACATGCGCACTTAACCTCTGCACCACTGGGCCGGCCCCTGTAATTTACTTATATTTTATTATTTCATTGAAATTAATCTGTCTCTAAAATACAATAAACCCATTCCTATTGATCAACTTTATTACAGTAATGTATTATTGGAATAAAAAAGTTGATATGACGTGCCTAGAATTATGTTATGAATTCACAGTCATGAGGGTGTCTGAATTCAGCAATGTTCAAATAGTATACATGAAGCCATTTCCAGGCACTGAAGATGATAATGATGATGATGATAATAGTAATAACAATGACAGTGACAAGAATTCAGCGTAGTCCTAAGAGAAATATCTTCTGTATGTTGGGTTTTCTGTTCCTTAAATTCAGGAAATTCTCATAGTGTATGATCTCATGGCCTAAAAGAGGGAAAGAGACCTCTGGAGAAACTGATAATTCTCGGCCGGTGCATTACACACCCAAGGACAAAGCAATTATGATGTCATTTCCACAGAAACCAGCTGAGATTTTGCAAATGTGACATTAACTTGGAAAGTGAAAAGCTCCTCTTTCATGTCATGTCATGAGAGTATACCTGGTGAACTGTGATCTGAGTCTTCGCTGGACTCTCTTCTTAGTTGTTACGGCATTTGACGGATTTTGATGACATTAAATTGCCCTTCAGCAAATGTTCATTATTTGGTTACTTTGAAATCCCTTCTCCCTCTAGCGTATTCTTCCAAAACAGCTTTGATTTTTTAAAAAAGAGACAATATCCAGGTGTACTCGTTAGCCCCGTATCACCAGACACAAGGAACCTTCTGTCGGAGGGAGTGCTGAGTCTGGCATAGCATCATAGCTTGCCTGGCTGAGGTCTGAGCACAGAGGCAGAACACCCTGGCCAGCTGGGAGTGGCCAGGGCAGGGCCTTGGGTTGCCCAAGTAACTGTGTTTTAGTTAGGATGCTGCCACGGGGAGAGAACGTACCTCTCCTGTGGCTTTGGTGAAGCCTTTTGATCACTGACTGTTTCCTTAAGAGTCTAAGAGCAGGATCAGAAAAGAGCCCCGTTCTGTGAGCTGGCCTTTTGTCATTTATAGTGTTATGTTGGTGGAAATTTCACATTTCATTGTTTTCTCCCCTCTTTCCCCTACTACCAAACACAGGTTATTTTGTATAAATGAGGTTGGAGCTGGACTTTTGAATTACTGAACGCTGGTATTGTGATTATCACTGTGTGGGTTCTGAGGTGTCTGCTACCAGCTGCCAGCAGCAGGACAAACTCTGCATGCTCACTGGATGTGCCTGGGGGTGAATATTAACATGATTGATTGTGCTAAAAATAGGATGTTAGAAATTATTTTTATATTTAGTTCTAGTCACATGTTTGTCATAGAACCAGGAGATTTCTATCCTAGATACACATAATGTATTAGGTTATGTTCTCATCGTTAGTAATACCACTAAGCAAATATACATTGAATGCATTCTGCGTGTAGAGTGCACTTCTAGGCCCTGGGGATACAATCAGTGAGTCATCTCATCTCTGCAACAAAGGAGGTGACAGTCTGTTTGGGAAGTCCATAGTCAAAGATAACTGCGGTAAAATGCAGTGCACGCGAATAGGTACTTGGAAACACAGGTGGTAGAGACTAACTGCCAGGATGAGAAGGCCGGTGAAGGCAGGCTTCATGGAGGAGGGATATTCAGACTATCTTTGAGATCACAGTGAAGCCCTAACCAGGGAAGTGCAGTCCAGGCAGAGGAAATGGCCCATGTAAGTGGGGGGAGGCGTGTGAAAGTGTGGCGCGTTTGGTGAATTGCTGTGGGAATGGCATATAGTGCTGGAGTAACGTGCATGACTCTGTGCAAGTCAGTTCCAACTGTAGTACATATATGTCATGTAGTCCCCCAGCAGACTGAAGAACACTACTGTTATTCCCATTTTAAAGATGAAGTAACTGAGGCAGAGAGTGGGAAGTAACTTATCTCGGGTCTTACGGCCATTAAATTTCCCAGCTCGCGTTTGAACTCAGACTTCTGGCCAGTGCTCTAACTTGGATGTCAGCAAACTAGAGCCTACAGGCCAGATCTAGCCCACTACTTGGTTTGTCCAGCCTACAAGTTAAAAACGGTTTTTGCATTTTTAATTAGCTGAAAAAAGCAAAAGAATAATATTTTGTGACATGTGAAACTTACATGAAATTCAGGTTTCGGTATCCATGAATTCACTGGAACACAGCTACACTTACTGGTTCAGTATTGTCTGTGGCTGCTGTCACTCTGCAGCGACTGTGTGACCTGCAGAGCCTGAAATACTTACTGTCTGGCTCTGTCAGAGAAAGTTTGCTGACCCTGCTCTAAATCAGCGTACGGGACTGCCTCATGATGTCCTTTGTTTTATGAAATAACACAGAGAACATGTGTTAAAAGCAGTACTTGGATTTATGGCTACTTTTCTTCTTAAAAATCTGTTTTCCTATTTGTTGATGTGTCCTCATGTCACCCCTGAGATAAAAGGAAGGTTCAGCTTGGTGCTTTCTGTCTTACAGCTAGGACTCTCAGTTGTGGAAAGACTGGGATGGGCTGTGCCACTGGAGTTAGACTCTCTTGCCTGTACAGGATCTTGTGATGTCCCTCATTCTGTTGTGAAACTTGCTGTCTCCCTCTGTCCTAGATCTACAGTTGCTCAGAGCTTGGGCTCAAGGCCACTCTGTAGACAAGATGTTGAGGCAGATTGAAAGAGCGAGGTGACACGCTCTCTCCTGAGCCCTCGGCGCCTCTGCAGCGGTGTGTTGGCGAGGCTCACCTGCCTGTGAGCATGCTGCCGGCGGAGTGCGCCAGGAGGCTTGGGCACTTACCTTCGAAGGAGGCAGGGGCCCTTTTTCATTGTCATTTTCTAGAAGGGATGCCATTGCATTGTTGGGCTCTGGAACGTCTGTGACTTAACAGTAAATTTTGAATCCGTCTTTCAGGTTTCCTCTGCCCGTTATTCTACCTTTGGAACACAAGATTTCTACTTTTCTGCTATTCCTGATCGCTTCCTGAATTTAGGAATACTTTCTCTGATCAAGTAAATAACGGAAACTTTCCTGTTAGCTTGGCACTCGCTCTGAGCTAGTCAGGGAGAGTGGAGTCTGACACTTCTGCATGGGATGCTCGTGTTGTTTACTGTATTACTTGTATTATTTTTTTTTGCTTTTTCTCCCCAAATCCTCCCAATACATAGTTGTATATTTTAGTTGTGGGTCCTTCCAGTTGTGGCATGTGGGACGCCGCCTCAGCATGGCCTGACGAGTGGTGCCATGTCCGCGCCCAGGATCCGAACCGTCGAAACCCTGGGCCGCCGAAGCGGAGCGCGCGAACTTAACCACTCGGCCACGGGGCCGGCCCTGGCTGTGTTTCTTATATTGTTGAGCTTGTGCTTTCAGGAAGAAAAAGTTATTTAGATTTCTAAAGTCTCAACCATTAGCATCTTCTCTTTCAAGCCCAATAGTGAATTTATATTATCAGCAAAATTGATTATACCTAGATTTGGTCTGTTAAGGCCCAGCAGAAATAAGATGACCTGAAGAGAGGTCAGCTGCATTTCTGCTCATTGCCAGCATTTCCTTGTCCACGACAGTGTTGAGGTCAGAGCAACGTAGAAAAGCATTTCCCTGTCCCAGCGGTCAGACGCCTCAGGACACAGCCCACATGCCTACGAGGTGACACAGACCACGGTAACACAAGTGTATACATTTGTCAAAACTCATTGAATGTACACTTACGATTTGTGCTTCTCACTGTATGTAAATTTTACTTCAAAAGAAAAATAAAACTGCAAACAAGTACTGAGCTCTAGTTAACGACGTGCATGGTGAAGTGTTTGGGGAAGTTAGTGCGAGTGTCTGAAGTGGGCTGAATGCAGGAGGGGTGGAGGGTGATGAGGCAGGGACGGCACACTGTGGTGGTGGGCTCCAGGCCACGGGTGTGTGAGTATTCACGATGAAGTTCTTTCAGCGTTTCTGTATGTTTGAACATTTTCATAATAAAATATGTGGGTAAATGTCTGACAGGGATGGGCAGGTCCTGTAAATTAACACAGCAGGCGGGGTTGTTAATAGTGCAGGACAGACTGGTGGGTGGGCCATCAGGTGCTCGTGCTCTGCCTGGAGAAGGCAGCTGCTGCTCAGCTCCAGCCGTTGTTACTCTGTGGGACCGTGGCCCCAGCATTGCCAGATACTCTAATTTTTTAAAAGTCTCAAATATGGGGTTTTTTTAATGTGAAAAATCTTTATTTTCGAAATGCCACATGGGCCAAAGAAAATGGTTTTAATTGACTATTTTTCTATCCCAAAGATTTTAATTTTAGAGAAAAAAACTGAAGGTGTCTTTTTGAGTTGTAAAGTCCCCGTTGCAGTCAGTAACGTGTGACTTGAAAGAAATTTCAGGAGTAGCTGAGACCTTGTCCTGTGACCTCAGTTCCCCTGCTCTGTAGGCTCCTGTACAACGATGTTGTGCCAGCTCCACGCACAGCGTTCCTGAGACCCACCCAGCCAGGGCTTTGCTGTGGAGCAGGGCACAGCCATGAGGCTGGGCTGGTTGGCCTTGATTTCCCTGGGCTCACAGTGGATTATTCAATATGGAAAGGGCAGCAAGCAGGACATGCTAGCTTGCTACTCAGATGTAGTTCCTGGATATAAGTCACTTGGGCTTTAAGAGAAATTAGCACTAGAGTGAAATCAGAAACAGAAAAGACTTCTTAGATTTCCTTATAGTCCCTGCTTTGGCTAAGTGGTGTCACAGTCTACTTAGGGTCCTAAGCTCTTAAAAATCTCTGTGTTATCCTTTTTCACTATTGGCATTCTAATCAGCCACCCTGTCCCTTCTACCTCAGGAACGCTTCTCAAATCCATCCCCTCCTCCATGTCTCCAGGGCCCATACCTGACTTCAAGACCTCGTCCCCTCCAGCCTTGATGATAATTTCCTGAGTGGTGTCTCTGCCGTGAGCTTCTCCTGCCTGCAGTTCAGTCTTCGTATTCCCGCTGCAGTTGTCATTCTAAGACACTTCCCGTAGTGTCGCTCCCTCAGTTGAACAGCTCAGTACCTCCCCGTTGCCTCCAGGGTCGGGGCTCCTCATTGTCGTGGGACACAGGGACCTTTGCTGCTGCCAGCCTACCACAGCCTCTCTTCCTTCCGTTTCCCGTAGCCTGAGGGTCCAGTTCAAATTCTTCAGTATGGCAAATGAAGCCCTATTCAGATTTTCACGTGTGCCCCACGCCGGTCTGAGGACAAGCATGCCAAACTTCTCACCATTCCAAAAAATTGTCTTTTTTTCTCTCCTACAGACCTTTGTGTGCTGTTCCCTTTGCTTCTGATTCTCCTTGTCCCTGCTTTTCCCGCTAGCTGACTCCTCCTTCTGTCACCCCAGACAAAGTTGGTTAACTCCTTACTTTGTACTATAACACTTTGTAGATATCTCTCATTTTATATTAGAGGATGATTTCTATTGCATGTATCATTTACGTGTCTCTTTCCATCACTAAATGGTAAAGTTTTATTCATTTTTGTGCCTGCATCTCTCTCTAAGGACTGTGTCTGGCCTAGTATAGGCCTCAGTAAATGTTTGTTACATGAGTAGGTGGGAAAAGCTCTTTACAGTCAAGGAACACATTGCTAAGGTAAATTCCTAACCTGTTCTTTGGTAAAGTGAGTCAGTGTCAGATCCGGAACTTAACTCCGTCTTCTCCAGTTTTCTGCCTGTCGAACAGTAGACGTGGTGAACCCTGTGTAGCCAGTGACTCTGTCGTGGTCAAGTTCAGTCTGCAGCCCCTGGACTACCTTTGCCGGCTCTAGGAGTCATTCTTTCACTCCTACTCCTGATCGTCGTCTTCCCTTTCCTCGAGTCCTACCTTTAGTTTGCTTCCTTCTCTTATTAAAAGAACCTGACTGTGGTCTGTTGGCACCTACTGGAACTTACGTAGAGTTTCTGCTATCTTTATGTTTATATTAAGTGTATAATTTTACCCTTTCTTGTATGGAAAGGAGTGTTCCTGCTAACTCCTAGAGACTAAACAAGGGTAATAAAGTAACAATAGCAGCTAACACTTACAGAGTGTTTAACCAGCACATGCTGGGCACTGCATGTGTTCAGGTACATGAGCTCATTTGTAACCCTGTGAAGTAGGTACTGTGATTGGTATGATAATTTTACAGATGAGGAAACTGAGGCATGCAGAGATAACTTGATCTAAGATCACGAAACTACTAATTAGTGGACCTGGGATTTGAACCCAGGAAGTCTTATTCATAGTCTGCACTCTTAACCAGTACACTGTACTGGGTAGGGTTAGATTACTGCTTTCTCCAGTATCTTCTACCACGTGGGACTCTACACATGGGGAGACGTGCCAGTTAGTGATATGGGCTAACATATTACTAGCTTTGCCTATGTAAAACTCTTGATGAAAATATACTGGGAAAGTAATGACTTCTTATTTAATATCTCGTTTTAGGGATAAAATTTGCTGCTCTGATTTATACTTTCTGAGAATTTAATCTTCCTATAATTTCTTTGTGGCTTTTACTCCTTACCCAGCTCAGATCCCAGAACTGCCTTCCCCCTTTTTGCAAGGCTTACTTGACGGCTATGGAGCATTGCCCACACGATAGCTTCCAGGCTGTACTCTTGCGGCTTGTGAAACACTTGTTTATGGGCACAGAGTGATCTGGAGTTAAATAGGAAAATCCGTCTCCATGGGGCAGCAGTTGGCTCTCCATGCCAAGTTGGCAGTGGAGTAGACCTTTGGGGGCTGTGGTTAAGACAGGTAGCCAAGATGGGGAAGGTTTCTAATCCAGACCCCGCTGGTAAACACAGTGGTAACCACAGCACTTTAGTGGGAGCTTTGTGTTTAGCCTAGTCAGGAGTGACCAAGAGAAATCGACCAATTGGCCACATTCCTCATATGAAATTATTGGAGAGCCAGACTAATATCAGTTTACTCTGTATTTGCTAAAGTAAAGTTATTTTTAGGAAGATAGTATCAGGTATTAAAAATGTTCCATGAGCCAAGTGGTATCTTGAGCCTGGCCCAGGAACTTTATTTTGGATACCTCTATATTGGTAGGTAGGAAACATTTGGATGGTTCTGCAACTGAATATATGACCTTAAATAAGTCATTTAACTTTTCTGGGCCTAGTTTCTCCGTCTGTAAAATGAAAAGTCCTAACGCTTATTGCTCCGACTGCCACATTCTTTCCTTCTTTCACAGCTTTGTTATATTCTTTTTCCCAGGAACCTCTTTTGATCAAGTCGGTTAAGGAGACTCATTCCATTACCTAGGTTGCCTCAGCTCTTATGAGCAGAATTGGTAAGAAGATGACTTCAGCAAGGGCTTTCTTTTCACAGAAGCGTCAGAGTGACTCAGCTGTGTATACTGTTGACCTGAGAGAAACTCATGCGTGGGATTTTTACCACAATCTCTAGCCCTCATTTACTGTTCCTCAAAGTTAGGATTATCAACGAGTAACGAAGTAGAGGTTTGAAGAATAATCGTGGGCTTTGAGAAGATGCAGCTTCCATTTTGGGGGGCCTTTCTTCATCTTCTTTCTTCTTCATGACTTTTTAAAAACCTGCCTTGAGGACAAGAGTTAGCTCGGATGGGTATAGCCTGGTGTAGTCGGAAAGTTGCCGTGGTGATACCTATAAGACAACTCAGTGGGCTTTTCTTCCTTTGAGTGGATGATGCCTGGGGAATGGAGATGGGTAAGGGCGCGGGGCATTTAAAGGAGGTCTTATCAGAATCAAGAATGAACAGAGTGTTGAAATCTGAATATTTTCAACCCTTAGGCAATATGATGCTTGGTCTTGACTAAAGGAAGGTGTTCTCTGGTCCCAGTTAGTAAACGTTTATTTACAGTCTTGAGGGTAATCTGACAGTTTACTGAGAACAAAAATCTTAGTCAGTGTGACGCTCCATGGAAAATTCTTTACTTCTGCTGTCTCTCTTGGCTCTGTCTCCTGAAAGGCTATAGATCTGTGTCCAGAGCCTGCCTGACCACTGAGTACATACTCAGATATAGTTCTCACCACCTGGAGCCAAGCTGTCTGTGCCAGTGGGGCGGTGAGTCTTTGGCACAGGGCTGACAGCTGCTGGAGGCACCTGTTGTGCTGGAGTGGACTGCTGTTAGGATTCTCTCAAGCAGCAGCTCCCTCCATCATGACTGGAATGGAGAGGCAGGTACTTGGAAGGACTGCTGATGCGGTAAAGGCATCTCGTGGGGATGAGCCGCTGATGGTTGAGATTTCCAGATTTACTGACCCTTTTACCACCTTTGATTTACTTGTATAAGTTCTTGTCGTGTGATGAGGCTGCCTCATGGAGCCAGGGGACCTTGAGGTTGGAAACATTGGGTCTCACGGCACATTTGTCAGTCAGCACTGCCACCCTAGTGTCAGTCTCAGTCCTCAGCCAGAACACTCCGAGCAGAATGCCTAATGTGGGAACCATGCTCCAGTCTTTCAGGGCGTTTGCTGTTCAGGCTAAACCTTCTAAAACTTTCTATTAAATGTAATTGTCTTGTCAAAGGTGGTATAATTAATTTTTGGACTACTTTTCATCTGGCAAGCACTGCTGTGATTTTCATTAACACCAAGGAACGGAGATGCGGCAGACGCTCTAGGTTCTGACCCCCTGTTCTGTGCCAATTGTATTAGTTTCCTATGGCTTCCGTAACAAATCACCACAAACCTGGTAGCTTAAACCAACAGAACTTTACGATCTAACAGTTCTGGAGGCTAGAGGTCTGAAATCCAGGTGTCGGTAGGGCCACACTCCCTCTGGAGGCTCCAGGGGAAAATTTATTCTTTTCCTCTTTCAGTTTCTGGTGACTGGGGCGTTCCTTGTCTTGTGGCTCCATCACTCCAACCTTAGCCTCAGTGGTTGCATTGCCTCCTCCTCTGTCTGTTTTAAATGTCCCTTTGTCTGTCTCTCATAAGGATCCTTGTCATTGGGTTTAGGGCCTAATTGGATAATCGAGGATGATCTCCTCATCTCAAGGTCCTTACTGTGTCTGCAGAGATCCCTTTTCCAAGTCAGGTGACATTCACAGGTTTCAGGGATGAGGACGTGGACGTATTTTTGGGGGCCACCATTCAGCACACTCCACCCATGGGAAGGAGATCATGGATGATACAGAAAGGCGAGAGGCAGCAGCATACAACATGGGCCTTGACCTGGCCCAGTCCGTCCTGGAAGTGCCGTACGATTTTGGTGGGACCCATTTGGGCAGCCGAGAGAGAAATCTTTGGATTGTTTTAGATAACTGAGAATCAACTGGATGTACAGAAAGTATGACTTCCCATGCTTTGGGACATTCATTCGTTTGTTCAACAGACGTTTGTCGAGGGCCTACTATGTGCCAAGTGCTGTTCTAGGTGTGTGTTCCTCAGTGAACGAATAACCACAGGTTCCTGCCAACGTGGGATTCATGTTCTCGCTTTGCCAGCAGGACTTGAGAAGTTCCTGCAGCTGATTCGGGGATTTGGCATTTGGCTGGTAAATATTCGTGTGAAAGAAATTATGCTCTTTGCTGTTATCTCCAAGCACTTAGAGTTTTCAACATAAAGTTGAATTTTTGTAACTTTGGGATTATATAAATGTCAAATTATGTAAATTATATTTAAATTATTACTATTAAATTATATAAATTTGGGGACGATAAAGAATAAAATAGTGAAGGGTACGGAACGGGGATATATTACCAGCATCATTATTTCCCACACTCTTGTCAGCACAATTTGCTGAAATCAAGGCAGGCGTGGGCTGGACAACCCCAACCAGCAGGTGTTAGGCTGCACGAAGCATGGCTCCTGGCGTATCATCTGCCCTGGCACCTGGAGCAGGCTTCTGTGGGGAAGAGAGCTGTTCTGGGGCCAAGGCAGGAGTTTGAGCAGTGTTCTCAGACACAGCAGCAAGGTCGGCTCTTGGAGCCAGTGGCACTTGGTGGCGGTGACAGTTGCAGGCTATTTTGGGAACGAGGCGGCTTTGTTTGGTAGGGCCTTCTCTGCACTCCCAGATTTAATCCTGGCACTGATCAAGCCGCTTTTGCCTTTGATATGGAGAGAGCAGCGTTGGGTACAGTAGAGAGATCACAGTGCTCTTTCCCTATTTCGTGGGTAAAATCAACTATTTTCCCTTGGAGAGAGCGGGTCATTGCCAGGGAACTGTGACATGCTGGTTTTAGGAAGCTTTGAGTTATTCCCTGGCAACTTTTCTAATAGCTCTCTGGACTAGTAAATAATATCTCCTTTTCTTAAGCTTAGAACAAGTTTTTACTTTAGTAATAATTCTGTGTGTCTTCAGGAGTGCAAAATAGAAGGAAATGGACATAAGCCACAGCAGAAGGGCTTGGGTTAAATGCAAAGAAGGATTCCCTGGTGCTGTTATGAGTAACATCAAGGCGTGTTGAGCCTCCTGTGCCTGTTGAGGAAAAGGAAAGACTGTGTGTCTGGAGGGTTCAGTAAGGCCCTTCGTGGAGACCCTGGTCCTGCCCAGGTTTTACGGACGGGCGATCCGCTCATCCGCCTGCCGCAGCCATGCGTGAGTCAGCAGCACAGCTGCAGACGGAGGGGGCAGAGGGCGTCTAAATTTAGTCGTTATTCACTTGAGAAGGTTTCAGGGACTATTCGTCTCTCCTCCATGGCGTTAGTCCTATTGCTTCTTCTGGAGTAAAAAAAAGACAAAAAACCCAGAGAACAGTGACTCCGAGATGTTTCCTGGAGTGAATTCCTATGACTCTGTTGATGAGTCTCTCCAGGATGATTCTCCTTCAGCTTAACCGTGGTACCTGCTCTTTTATTCACATGGCTCCTGAATTTAGGAACCCGCAGGATCCTGGACGTTAGGGAATTTTCTGAAGTCATATTTAACAGACAAGCTCCAAATCTTGCTAGTTCGAAGACATTTTTAACCAAAGCGCCTTCCTCCCATAAGATACTGGAGGTGGGGAGAGCAGTGATGGGTGAGGAGTAGGTACAGTTTGTGCTTTTTCCTGGGGAAGTTGAGATTTGTTAAACTGTTGGCTTGAAAACAACAGCAGTGCCAGGCACCGTTCCAAGGTGTGTCTCCTTTAATCCTCACGAAATTCTATGGGGTAGGTGGTATTCGCGTGCTGTCAATGAGTGCACCAACGCTGAGGTTACATCCCTCACTCGAGATTATATGCATTGGCAGAGCTGGTATGCAGACTCGGATCTGTCTGACTCCAGAGGTGATGCTTTCAACAATGTACTGTCCTCTTTGTGGAGGATGTAGGGGATAATTGGACAATTGGCCTGCTTTATTTTCTCTGAGATGATTATTTGGAGGTTGATGATCTGCCAAATTACATTGCAGATTAGGCCAGCTTGTTGTTGTTCTTTCAAACGTCCTCACAGTGTCATTCTTATAAAAATACTGTATCAAGGATTTGAGATTCATAGACAAAAATATCATGAAGCTGAAAAGGAAGAGAACTAAAGTCATGATGGGGTGAAAGAGATTAAGAAAAGGAAGGGAGAGAAGTAAGATGGAAGGCAAGAGAAAAAAATAGGTTTCTTCCCCTTTGATACCTGGACTAGCTGGGCTTATTTTAGGCCCTCTGGAATTTGGCTGGTGTCATCTTGAAAGGACAAAGAATGATCTTGAAAACACTGGCTTCCAAAAATCTGCCTGGGGGTGGCATAGCTACTGGAACTAAGCTTTTAGACTGTTCTTCTTTCAGAGCCAAAGAAATTTTGCAACCAAGCAAGAAGCAGTTGACCCAGCTGCTTAACACAGGTTAAGATGGCACATTTGATCTTCTGGATACAGGAGTTGATTATTACGTGGGCTGTGTATTTAACCTCTAAAGCACTTTCTTCTCCTTGGACTTCACTACCTTGTTGAAAAGTACCCCCTTCCATCGTTTCACATAGACATCTTTATTAACAGTTTTTAGTGAGGTTCTCTGCAGTGAGTTGGCTAAATCTTGCCCTATGGGATTGCAGACTGGCGGACAGGCAACAGATGAGAAATTTAGTGATAAGCATTATTATGAAATATTTTAAAATATTATGAATATTTATGAAATATTTCACATGGCGAAGAAGTAAAGAGTAAATGGGGAATGATTGTGGAAGTTCATAAGCCATAGAAGAAATGTAGTTTTTGGAGCAACTTCTTGAAGGGACCATTATCAATATTGGTTGTAAAAGTCATCTGGCCTCAAATGGTCAGGGTGGAGGGATATATTATACTGAGCAAATCAAATCTAGGCAGATATGTGTAGCTAACTCAGTAGTTGTAAAAAGAGTATCCAATGGTTTAGGAAAAAATGAACAAAGATGACATTTATAACCAGTGTTACCTAATTAAATTTTCGTCTAAAGTGAATCAGTCTTTTTTCATCCATCCCCTGCTTCATGGCAGGATTGACGTGAGTTTTACCTCTGAACTCTAGAGGGCGTTCCCATTAGTTCTCTCGTGAAGATATGTACTACTTAAGAGAAGATTTCTGACTTGAATTCTTCGCTCAGCTTCGTATTTAAACAGTTGCTCGTTCTGACCACAAAATATCTCTTGGTATGTTTGATTGAAGATGGTGGTTTTCAAACTGTTTGCTGTCAGGATTCCTTTACACTCAAGAAATTTATTCAGGACTCCAAAGAACATTTCTTCATGTGGGTTATTGTATATTACCGAGAAATTTAAAAACATGTACTTATTCATTTAAAATAGCAATAACCTATTACATGGTAATGTAAATCACGTGTTTTAATTGAAAATAACTATATACTTTCAAAAACAAAAAATAATGAGAAGAATGGCATTGTTTTACATTTGTAAAAATCTCTCTTAAAGTCTGCATTCAATCTGCTGTGATATATTGTTTTGATTCAAGTATATAAAGGAAATCTGGCCTCATCTAGATCCATGTTTGAAAAAGGGAGGAGTATTTAGTAGGCTATGAGACAATTGTGGATATTCTTCTTGGATGCTGTGCTAAAACTCCAAAAGCTGTAGTTTCTTACATGTTAGTTGCAGTGTGCAATCTGAGCCCACGTCGTGGCCTGTTCTTACTTTATGATGTTAAAATCTGGTGGTCTGACTGACACGTTGAATGAATCTTTTGCCCATGCGTGATTCTAGCACAGGGCCCTTGATTATTTGGAAAACATGGCTTCATTGTCTTATGCAGATCTCCCAAATGTTAAGACATTCATTGTGTTGAGCTGATCCCACTGGGTGGTGGTCCCGCTGATCTCATCAGTGAAGACAGCAGTGGGAGGCTGTCAAGCTCATGGGATGGATGTTTCCCAAAATGCTAATTCCACTTGGCTGGTCCAATTTTATCATTGGCAACAAATACCAGTTATTGTCTTTGAAGTGACAGGCTCACCTTGTTCATTTTTAAGTCTTAATAATCATAATTTGTTGGTTCTTTTGAGTAAAAGTCGCATTCCATGAGAAAAGCAGCTGGCTCCTCTTGCCCGTGAGATGGCTGCGGTGCGTCCCCTTCGAGATGCCTGTGCCCAGCGCAGCGGCGGGCGTTATCCGTGTTGCCTGTTCAGTCACTCACTGTTGAAAGGCATGCAATCAAGGATTGATATTTAATAAAATCAATAATTTTTACTGCTTCCTCAAGGTCATTCTTGGTGAAACTGGCTTTTTTAACTGCCAGTGCGTGGGGAGAAGAATACAGTGCTGGTCTCCTTGGATGCGCCACCTTGGTTCAGGCTGAGGCTCCAGCACCCTACCCGCCACGCCCGTGCATCCTCAGTGCAAACGTCAGCAAATAATGTCTTCATATGATCATAGAAACCTTTTTGATCTGGATAACTGCTTCTCAGCTTAAGTTTTAACCTTTTTTTTTTCCTGAAAAGGAGAGGATTAAAAGACATTTAAAAAAGGATTGTTACTTGCTTTTATTTATTTATTTATTTTTAGGAAGATTAGCCCTGAGCTAACATCTGCCAATCCTCCTCTTCTTGCTGAGGAAGAGTGGCCCTGAGCTAAGATCCGTGCCCATCTTCCTCTACTTTATATGTGGGATGCCTGCTACAGCATGACTTGCCAAGCATTGCCATGTCTGCACCCAGGATCCGAACTGATGAACCCCGGACCACCGAAGCAGAACATGCAAACTTAACCTCTGCGCCACTGGCCCGGCCCCCTTACTTGCTTTTAGGTCCTGAGTTATCCCAGCTGTTTTGGAACCTCCTAAGCCTTGATAATGATTACCTTTATCAATCTTTTTACTCTGCAGATATGTTAAGACAGCTCTTTGGTCTTTGCAGGTCTCTTTGCTCTGTGTGAGTGTTTCTTTTAGGCTTTTCGTGGGTTTGAAGCCTCTGTTCAGAGAGCTCCTCTGCTTTCTCCTAAGTGTCACTGCGCGGTGGGCGGCTGGGGCTCCCTACCCATCCATAATTGCAAACATGCTTTGCCGTATTGTTTGGAGCCGTTCAGAAAATACGTGAAAAGAAAGAACACGCTTCAGTCTGAAGTGGTCACCTCATCCTTTCTCACCAAAGCAGGGATTGTTGAGCGACTAGAATCTTAAGCTACAACTTCCCACTGAGAAATTGCTTTTGATCCTCTGTGACTATTTTCTTTTAAAATTCATAAGCAAATTAGTGGTTTCCAACATTATAATAACGATGAAACAGCTCACGCATTTTAGTTCTTTAGAAATCACTTTCACAATTAATCCTAATATACTGTACAGAAGATAATATCATTGTACCTGTTTCACAGCTGAGGTGTTGACACCTGGAGACAATTTGGGGGTTTGTGTAAGACCACAAAGCTTAGAGGGCATGCTCTGGACACTTGTGTCAGTGTGCAAGAAATACAAGTTAATATGTCGTCAGAACTGCTGCGTTGTCAATGCCCAGAGCAGTGGCTGGCACGTGGTAGAACTCAGTAAGTGCTTGTTGAGTAAATGGATGGAATTTTCTTTCCAGGCCTGTATTGATGAAAATTTGGACATGGTGAAGTTTCTGGTGGAGAACAAAGCCAATGTAAACCAGCAGGACAACGAGGGCTGGACCCCCCTTCATGCAGCAGCTTCCTGTGGCTATCTCAACATAGCAGAGTGAGTCTCTGTGGGTTTGCCTTCTTTGTAGCAATAGCCTTCATTTCTCTTCTGCTCGTTGTATTTTTTTATTTTTGGAAGATGGGCCCTGAGCTAACATCTGTTGGCAATCTTCCCCCTGTTCTCCCCCTCCCAAAGCCCCAGTACGTCTTGTATATCCTGGTTGCAGGTCTTTCTAGTTCTGGTTCTTCTGTATGGGATGCTGCCGCAGCCTGGCTTGCGTAGGTCCGCACCCAGGATCTGAACTGGCGAACTCTGGGCCACCTAAGCAGAGCACACAAACTTAACCACTGTGCCACGGGGCTGGCCCTCTTCTGCTCTTAAGAATTTGAATTTCATAAAGAGTTATAATCTCTCTTTATTGCAAATTGTAAAAGCAAGAAGTTGAATTATTTTTAAGGAATAATTGATAATATGTGTTATGTGGTTGCTAAATCCACCATTTTTTTTTAAAGATTTTATTTTTTTCCTTTTTCTCCCCAAAGCCCCCCGGTACATAGTTGTATATTCTTCGTTGTAGGTCCTTCTAGTTGTGGCATGTGGGACGCTGCCTCAGCATGGTTTGATGAGCAGTGCCATGTCCGCGCCCAGGATTCGAACCAATGAAACACTGGGCCGCCTGCAGCGGAGCACGCAAACTTAACCACTGGGCCACGGGGCCAGCCCCTAAATCCAACATTTTTTAGTTGAAATTTTTGTTTGCTTCTATTTTTAGGTAATTTGTATCTGTTGAGATATGCAGAGGTGGCTTCCGTCTGTGGTACTGTCTGGGTTCACTTTTTGAGCAACTAAGAACTAGGCACAGATGTAGGCAGACCTGGGGATTTTTTCTGGACTTCTTTGTAAACCTGTCTTATTGTTTTAAAAAAAATCAGTGCTTAGTACAAATTAAGGTGGAGCATGCCTGGCCCGCTGATCACAGTGCTCATGTGGCTGATGGCAGGAGTGAGCCTGTGTGTATGGGACAGAGCAGAGGCAGGGATCGGCATGTGCTCTCACGGTAGCGAGTGGTGTTTATCAAGACACACGTAGCTGCTAACCCCCATGACAGCTAGTTGCCCCTCCCTTGGGCAGAACAATCCTGACCACGTGGTGTCTGGGGCATAAGAGGTACTAAATAAATGTCTGTTGAATGAAGGAATGATCAGGCAGATTATTTTTAAATAGGAAAGAGATTTGGCAGTTGAAACATCTTTAAAATGAGGCAACTGGGTGTATTCTAGAGGAGGGTAAATTTAGATTGGTAAGGTAAATTCCCTATATGAAATCATGGTGTTCTGTGGCCCTTGGAAAATCAGATTGCTGGTTTTAAGGCCCTTTTTAATGTGATTAGCCCTCCATTACATCTCTCTTATTCAGCAGACTGCCTGGGGAGCCACGCTGGCCGCTGTGTAGAGGTTTGCCCGGGTTCTTGGGGGAGAGCCTGTGTCTCTGGCCTGCTGTGGGCCAGGGAAGCTCAGTGGGAGAAGCAGACAGAGCGGGCTTCGGAGCCAGGGGAACAGCAGGCAGCAGCACTCGCGTTCAGCTTATTCAAAGAGTGGACGGCTGGATTGGCCCGAAAGCCAACAGAAATGAGCAGTGCCTTTTCCTCCGTCTTGGTTCTTCACTCTGTTCTCATTCAGTAAAAGTCAGTCGTCTCTTCATCCCCGGGGCACCCCCTTTTCAGAGTCTCACGGGAAAGGCCCTGGTTCTCAGCCTCACCCCCACTGCCAGCATTCCGATGCCTCAGAGTCAAGGCAGCCTCCCCATAGATTTCGATGTTTACTTTAAAAATTTATCTAAGAAACATTTACAGAACATATTAGCCCCTTGTTATTGATACTTGATTATTTGTTCAGGTGGCTCGTTTGTGATTTTTGGCTACCGAATCTTGTAACATTCAAAGATTTCCCCTTTTTTCCGTTGAAAGGTAACAAGCAGAGCTCATGCTTAGAATCGGGGTCACTTGTGTTGGCATCGTCCATGGAGTCTGTTTTTCTTCCCTTTGTGAAGCTGAGTACAGAGAATGATTATAAACACTTTTTCACAATGGTTTCTCTGATTCTTCTTATGGATGGACACAGTTCCTTTGGAAATAAGTTCAAACTTTAACAATCTCTTGCCTAAATAAATATTACCTTGAATGAAATGGATCGCTGAGAGTTACTATTTCCTTATACAATGATTACTAATTAGGCATATGAAGATCTGACCAGGAGAGAGATGATCCAGACCAGAACCCGTTGTGGGAATGGGGTGGTGTAGGAATGGCCTTTTCAAATTTATCAGTCATTACGCTTGTCTTATTAGACAGGGTTTGACCTTCCCATCGTTGTGTTTTGTTTGCAGCATGTAGTGGTGTTCTCCATGCCATGGAAAGAGCCTCCTTGCCTGCTTTGTTCATTTTGGTTGCTTTACCTCTGGGTCTGCCAACAGTGTTAGATAAGATCAGCCGTTGGCCATTTTGTCCTTTTCTTTTTGTATCTTAAAAATCTTAAACTTTGCACTCTTATTCCCAGAGTCATTAGGAATTCTAAATTTGAAGGGAGTGGGAATGAAGAAAAAGGCAAACCGGCTTTCCAGGAAGAATCCCAGTGCCTGCTAGTTCCTGGTTCGTGATGACCTTTCCTGTCTCATTTTTAAACTCAGTAGGATATACGTTTAAAAAGAGGTTTAGAGGCTGTTTTTTCCTCATTTTAATTTGACTTCAGGCTTATTGCTTAGTTAGCTACATGTTTTATATTTTTATTCCCAATGAGTGTTGAACTTAGAAGCAGCAGATCGACCCAAGGGCACAGCATTTAATTTGACTTTATAGTTTACTGGGATGCTAATTTATTCTGAGTTTTTAACACATTTCATTTTCTCTCTTCCTCCCTTAGAGGAGTAGCAAAAAGACCTAAGATCAGTGATGGGTTAGGAAGGCTTTATTTTCTAGGGGCATATTCGTTGAGCTAATGGACATTTCTGAGCCACTGGGTAACTATAAAGATTCTCAGAGGTAAAGTAAATATTACTTCATAGGTTGATATTTATTCTTATTCAGGGAAAAGTGTAAATCTAAAGAGATTTTTCCCTTTTTCCCCCCTAAAAATGGCTTAAGAAGGTAGCCTTAACTTAACAATAATCGCTTTCTGATTTATGGCAAGCCAGATCACTTTCTAGAAATGAGTCTTCTTGATCATGAGCCTAAGAACATGTCAGAAAAGGGAAAAACAGGAGCCTGTCTACCCAAGTGACGTTGTGCCTGATCCAGTAAGGGACGGAATAGGTGTCAGAGCAGAGTGGTTAAGGTGTTTCATTTATTTCAGGCAATATTTGTGGAGTGCCGAGAGAAAAGAGGAAGTGTCAGATGTTGGGGCAGTGACAGTTGGGGGAAGACACGGTTGTTGCCCTAAAGTGGCTTTCCGCCTGGTGGGGCGGCTGTGTCGAGATACAGTGTGTGTCATGACGGAGGTCCAGAGTTAGTGCTCGGGGAGGGAGGGAAGAGTGGAGTAAAGAAACGAGAGAAAATTCACTTGACGAGGACAGGCAAAGTCTTCATGAAGCAAAGGCTCCATTTTAAATGGACCTTGAAAGATATGAAAAGTTTCTAGAAGGGAGAGAAGGGGAGTGTGTTTCATCCAGTTGGAGGAAGCTGCTTGAGCTGTGTAAGAGAGCTGGGTGAAAGTGGGACATGTTTGGGAACAGTAAGAGGTTCAGTTTGATTAGAGTATAGGGTATAGTTCAATCCAGGCAGCATTTATTGGGTGCTAACTGTGTATATTAGTTGCATTTTGATTTCTCAGGGTGGGGGGTGTAGTTGAATGCTCCTTTGGCCTGAAGTAGGGAACCGGAAGAGAGGAGCTATTGCTCATGTGGAAACGAAGGGGCAGTTGATGGACAGAGGACTGGTGCTCAGTGGAATAAGAATACAGAGAGGGAGTGAGCCTTAGAATCGAAAGTCTGTCTTCCTCTGAGACTGTGAACGAAGGGAAGGAGGGGGAGGGGACAGCTAAAAATTAGATGGATTGTGAATGCCTTTGCCCTTTATATATGTGGAATTGATCTGTAAATTTGAAACATTTATTTAGGCTCTATTATATTAGGTACTAGGCAATGAGAAAGCAAAAACATGGTCTTAATCTAGTCTTTGTTGATTCTTTCTCCTCTGCCAGCTCCTTGAATACAGTGGGCATATATGGATTATCTTTTTAAAATCTCCTACAGTGTCTATAACATAGTAGCTTAAATATAGTAGGGGGCCAGTAAATGTTTACTGAATTGTTGAATGGTTGAAATCTAATGTAAGTAGTTTTTCTTTTCCTTTTAAATACTTTTAAGTATTTGATAGAGCTCCCAGGATTATTGGGATTCTCATTGGCCCAAAAGTAACTTGATCTAGTGAAAAGATGAGCTATATCAACTAGTTTAGATGAACTAGACTTGAGATTAAAAGTGTCTGCCATTGGCCACCTATGCAATCTTAAGAAAATTAGTCAGTATGGAGGACCCTCAGTTTCTTCAAGTGGAGGTAATACTACCCACGTTGCCTGCTTCATAAAATTCTCTAAGACTCATTCTATAAGTTTATGTGAAAGTACTTTAAAAATTAGAAAGGATCCATGTCAGGTGTTGAAATGATCAGACCTTTCTTCTTCAGGATCAAGTGTTATATTTTGATATAGAATCTAACTGTTGATTTCTTCAGTGATTCAGTCTCCTCTTAGTCTGTAGATTTCACGTAGATGGTTGGTTGAAGGGAGAGTTCTGTGGAGGCATAATTTAGGCAGATGCCTGCAATTTTAGTTCATCCTTTTCTTTTCACACCACAGCACTACTTAATGTACTGTGATGTGGCGTTGGGGAGGTTTTCGTGAGAATTACTTGTTTCCGTGTCTTTTAAGGACTCTCATTCTCAGTGTTACAGGTGTAGTAAGTCCTTTTGGGAACCTGTGTTTGGACCTCAGCGATGGTAGATGAAAGTCTCTTGCTATCCGCTGGGAGTGAGAGGGTGGTAGTTAGGAATATGCGTGTGAAAGAAATCCTATTTTTTTTATGATTTTAATTCTTTTCCTTTTCCTCTCCAACCCTCCCACTCCCTCCCCCCAACCCCGGTATGGTACATAGTTGTATATTCTTAGTTGTGGGTCCTTCTATTTGTGACATGTGGGATGGCGCCTCAGCATGGCTTGATGAGTGGTACTATATCCGCACCCAGGATTTGAACCGGCGAAACCTTGGGCTGCCGAAGCGGACACACGAACTTTACCACTTGGCCTTGGGCCGGCCCCAAGAAGTCCTGTTGGTTGGCGTTGCTCTTGTCAGGGAATAGAGGAGCTTCCACTCCTAATTTTTGAAGGCTAATGGAATTAGAAATTAATAATTTGAACACTTTATCTGGGACTATATTTAAAACCCCAAAATAGAGGCCTTGCTCTGTATCGAACCCCAAATGCACGAGTGTATGTTGATATTAGACTGAACAGGGATATTATTGATCCTGGATTGTGTCTGCACAGGTATTTCATTAACCATGGAGCTGATGTGGGTATTGTAAATAGCGAAGGTGAAGTCCCCTCTGACCTTGCGGAAGAGCCTGCCATGAAGGATCTTCTTCTGGAGCAAGTGAAGAAGCAAGGTAACCTAAGGCATTGGGGGGGGGGGCGGCCAGGAGAGACTCTCAGATGTTTCCACTTATAGAAAATAATCCATTTGCTGTATGGAGCTTTTCATTATCATATGATAGGGGAGGGTTAGATCTGTCTGCACAGGATTAGTCATCGATTATCAACATCATGTATCTTAATAACTCACGTGAAAATAGGCCACATGACAAAAGGATGACCAGTCATTCCTTATCTCTGCCATTCTGAGGGTGTATACCCATTGTATATTTAGGAGTGAACTGATTATTCTTTGATGATACAAATTACACTGATGAGGAGCATGAACATTTCTTACCACGAGTACATGGTGTTGGATTTTGCTACACATTGTAAAGCCCAAAGAAAGGATGAGATACGGTGTAAATTTGAGTTTTGCCAAAATCTGTATGACTTTGTGTGTTTTCTCTTGATGAGAGCTAAAAGTGGTGCTGCCATAAAAATAGACACCTAGACCAATGGAACAGAATAGAGAGCCTGGAAATAAACCCATGCATATACAGTCAACTAATACTTGACAAGGGAGCCAAGGATACTCAATGGGGAAAAGATAGTCTCTTCAATAAATGGTGCTGGGAAAATTGGATATTTACCTGCAAAAAAATGGAAGTGGACTCCTAGCTCATACCATACACAAAATCAACTAAAAATTGTTTAAAGACTTAAATGTAAGACCTGAAACCATCAAACTCTTAAAAGAAAACATAGGGAAAAAGCTCCTTGACATTGATCTTCGTAAGGATTTTAGGATGTGACCCCAAACCACAAGCAACAAAAGCAGAAGTCAACGAGTGAGACTACATGAACTAAGAAGCTTCTGCACAGCGCAAGAAACAATCAACACAATGAAAAGGCAGCATGTGAAGTGGGAGAGAATGTCTGCAAACCACATGCCTGGCAGAGGGTTAGTCTCCAAGCTGTGTAAGGGACTCATACAACTCAGTAGTGAAAAGCCCAAATAAGCCAATTAAAAACTGAGCAAAGGACCTAAATAGACGCTTTTCCAAAGAAGATATTCAAATGGCCGACAAGTACGTGAAAAGGTGCTCAACATCACTGATCATCAGGGAAAGGCAAATCAAAACCACAATGAGATATCACCTCACACCTGTTAGGATGGCTATTATCAAAAAAACAAAAGGTAAATACTGGTGAATATGTGGAGGTAAGGGAACCCTTGTGTACTACTGGTGGGAGTGTGAACTGGTGCAGCTTCTATGAAAAACAGTATGGAGGGTCCTCAAAAAATTAGAAATAGAACTACCATATGATCCAGCAGTTCTACTTCGGGATATACATAAGAAGGAAATATAATCACTATCTTGAAGAGATATCTGCACGCCCATGTTCATTGCATCAAAGTTTACCAACACGTGGAAACAGCCTAACTGTCTGTTGACGGATGAATAGATAAAGAATGTGTGTGTGTGTGTGAATATTATTCCACAAAAAGGAAGGCAGTTGCCATTTGGGACAACATGGATGAACATTGAGAGCATTATGCTAAGTGAAATAAGTCAGAGAAAGACAAATACCATATGATCTCACTGATATGTGGAATCTAAAAAAACTGAAGTCATATAAACAGAAAACAGATTGGTGGTTGCCAGGGATAGGGGGTGAGGATGGCAGGTGGGAATGGGGATGGGTGGAGGGAATGGGTGAAGGTAGTCCAAAGGCACAAACTTCCAGTTATAAGATGAATAAGTTCTGGAGATGCACAGCATGGTTACTGTGGTTAAAAATATGGTATTGTATATTTGAAAGTCGCTAAGAGAATAGATTTAAAAAGCTGTCACCACACACTCTCAAAATTATAACTAGATGAAGTGATGGATGTATTAACAACCTTATTGTGGTAATCATTTTGCAATATACATATGTATATATAGTCATGCACCACGTAACGATGCTTTGGTCAATGGCAGACCACGCATATGATGGTGGTCCCATAAGGTTAGTACCATAGAGCCTAGGTGTGTAGTAGGCCACACCATGTGGGTTTGTGTAAGTGCACTCTGTGATGTTCACATGACAGCATCCTCTAATGGCATATTTCTCAGAATGTACCCCCATGGTCAAGTGACACATGACTATATATAAAATCACTGCATTGTACACCTCAGACTTCCACAGTGTTTTATATGAATTAGATCTCAAAGCTGAGGGGAAAAGATATTTATGGTTTAAATCTTATTTCACTTTGAAATAAGTGACTGAGTTCTTCTGGTTTTCAGGAATCTCTTTTGTTTCTCAATCTGGAGATAGTTCCTAGTTCACAAGAAGAGATGAAAAGGTGATTTTGTCTTTTCAGGCCTCGTTTCTCTTATTAGTGCTCGGTATTCCTATGACTTTATGGATTACGCGCTGTCTCTTAGACAGTCACAACCATGAACAGCTGCTGTCTGTGAGATTCATTATATGCCAGGTAGTCTGGGCTGTCTTTTAGGGTTTTTCATCTTGTGTGTGAAAATAGTTTTGATTGCACAGAACCCCTGAAATGATTTCAGTGGTCCCTGGCACTATAATTTGAGAATCACTGGCCTTAATTATCAATCATGTTTCTTTCTAGAGATTGGTACAGTTTAGACTGATGAGGTGTAAGGAAAAGTTCATGGAGGCTTGTCCATGGAAAGAGGGTTCTTCACACCAAGAAGAACCATAGGAATGCCCCTCTCCTTGCCAGCTGTGAATCAATCCGTGTAGATCCTCATTTACACCTGGCACCCATCCTGTGACCTGGGGGGAAGCCAGCTTCAAACTGACTGTACTGTGCACGTGGAGAGGAGAGATTAAGACCCTTCAGTCCCTGATGATGCTATTTAACTGCTAGATGGATCCATATGCAAGCCCTCCCTTCTCTGAACTTGTGCAAATGTGGGATGGTGGCTCCAATAGCTAGAGTGGCTTTGAGCTGGGTTTTCCTTTATACTGCCAAGTGCATGGATAATGGCACATATGTTTTTGAAAAGCTTATATTTCTATGGATTTCCAGTAGATGACAGTGTGGGTTCCCATAAACCTCCCTGTCCCTTGTGTAAACATCTAGCAATTAAGAGATTAAAAAAAACAGTTAACAAAACTGATAAACATGTCTGTGGACTAGAAACAGAAAGGAAACAAACTGGGGAATAGGTTCTGAAGCTGAAGCCCTACTGGACTTTGGGAATGGAAACAGAAATTGACCACAAGGAGTTTAACTCTTGTGGGAAATAGGAATAAAACGTGGTACATGCATGGCAGGGGAGTGGAGCCAGATACCATGTGAAATGGGTGATGACGTGGGGTGAGGTATGACCTCCAGGAATGGCTGAAGTCTGGAAAAACCTTCAAATGCTTCCTGAACCTGACACTGCTGGAGCGCTTTTAAAATTCTTTGGGTGGTTATCCCCAAACACTAAGGAATGTTCTTATATTTTTATTTCTTTAATTTATCAGATTAGTTTTATAGATGTACTATTTATCATGTTTAAGTCAACTTTTTATTCCTTTTTATCATCTTAAATTTTCTTTAAATTAACTCTTTTTTGTCATTTTAGAGGTAACCTTGATAATATTAAATTTCTAGATAAATTTCTTTTTTTACTATAAAAATAATTCTTTTTATTATTAGAATTTAAAACATACAAAAGTAGACAAAACAGTACAATGAACTTCCACGTACCATTACTCCGCTTCAACAATTTATGACTATCTTATGTAGATAAATTCCTCAATTCAGCTATTTTAGGCAGCAGAAACATCAGCCAGCCTCACAGGGAGCACTTCGCTTCAGAGTTCCCACTGAGGTAAGGGAACTGGGCTTTTTTACCCCACACTAACTGGTCACCAGGTGCAGGCTGACCCGGGGAGTGGGTGATTCCTTGGGCAAGGTAGCTCCCTGTATGAGTGTTTGGGTTCCATTGACTGTCTTGTTCTTTAGGATTAAGTGATTTAGGAATCTCACATTATCAAAATAAAGTGACTTTCCTGGTTTGTGTGTTGGCATCGCTCCTCTGGGAAAGAGAACCCGAGGCACAGGTGAAAGCGCTAATACTCTCTTGGGAACTGACAGCTCAGGGAGCGGGATGATGGGGACAGAGGGACCTGAGGCCAGCAAAGGTGTACAGGTCACGCTGTCTCTGTCACTGCCCCGGGTATTTCGTCTAACCCTGAAGTGTTTGGACAGCTCAGCTCAAAGGTGACGTTAACCAAGAGAGAGAAGAGTAAGGCAGTCGAGGGACTCTGGCTGGCGCAGTGTGTGGTCTGTGCTGTTTGCTCCTGAGTGCAGAAGACTTTCTCTTCTTCCGAGACTGAGTCCGGAGGGCTTCTACAGTTGTGTTCAGGTGTGTTTGCTGTAGCATTTTGGGGATAGTCTTTATTGCTTTATGGGAGTTTCGTTCTATTCTTACTCTGCTATTTTTTTTAATAAAATGAGCGGGCGATGATTTTTTTTAACAGCCTTTCATCATACATGAAGATAACATCATTTTCCTTTTTTTCTTTAATTATATTGATAGATGTTTTTCTAACTCTAAAACTGCATTTCTGGAATAAAGATTGCGCATGCATAGCCTGTTATTTTAAAACACATTGCTGGCCTCAAGTTATTAGTTAATATTTTATTTATGATGTTTGTTTCTAAGTTAAGCTTGGTCCATGATTGTCTTTTATTACTTTCTTCCATCAGTTTGTATTGAGGTTATGTGACCCTTATAAAAGGGTTTGGGAAACTTTCACTCTAATTTAAGATTCTGGAGTAATTTGTATAAAATAGGGACTATCTGTTCCTTGAAAGTTTAGTGAAATTTTTTGAGCCGCAAAGTTTTTCAGGGATAGGGGAGATTTTTATAACCAATTCCATTTTTTCAGTAGTTACTAGGTTAATGAAGCATTTATGTTTCTCTTGAAATATAAAATTTTATTTTTATACAAAATTTTCCGTTTTATTGACGATGCCAAACTTATTATCATAGAGTTCCTCATAATATTCTGTTATGTTCTTTATATCTCAAGTGTATATGTCTAGTTAAGTACTTTTTTCATTCTCAATATAGTTTATTTTTTACTGAGCTTTTTTTTTATTCCTCAGACTTGCCAGATATCTATTTTATTAGCCTTTTCATGGAATATTTTTGCCATAATTGGGGAAATTTTCATATGGACTGTATATTAGATGACTTATGGAGTTATTCTTAACTAGTTTAGCCATAATGATGGCATTCTGGTTATGTAGGAGATTATCTTTGCATCTTTATGTCTAAGAGATGTATGCTGAAGTATTGAGGAATGAAATACCACAGTGTATTGGGGAGGGAGAGAGAGAGAGAGAGAGGGAAAGAGAGGAAACCCAAGCAAATGGGGCAGATTTTTTTCATCAATGCAGTCTCTATCAAAATTCCACTGGCATTTTTCACAAAAATAGAAAGAACAATGCTAACATTTGTGTGGAACCACAAAAGACCCCAAATAGACAAAGCAATCCCAAGAAATAACAGCAAAGCTAGAGGCATCACACTTCCTGGTTACAAACTATAGTACAAAGCTATAATGATCAAAACAGTATGGTACTGGCCTAAAAATAGACACATACACCAATGGAACAGAGTGGGGAGCCCAGAAATGAACCCTCAAATATACAATCAACTAATATTTGAACAAGAGAGCCAAGAACATTCAATAGGGAAGGAGTAGTCTCTTTAATAAAAAGTGTTGGGAAAACTGGATAATCACATGCAGAAGAATGAAATTGGACCCCTATCTTACAACACTCACAAAAATTAACCCAAAATGGAGTCAAGACTGGAGCATAAGACCTGAAACTATAAAACTTCTAGAAGAAAACATAGGGTAAAACCTCCTTGATATTCATCTTGACAATAGTTTTTTGTATATGACACCAAAAGCGCAAGCAACAAAGGCAAAAATAAGTGAGACTACATCAAACTAAAAGGCTTCTGCAGAGCAAAAGAAATAATCAACAAAATGAAAAGGCATCCTATAGAGTGGGAGAAAATATTTGCAAATCATATATCTGATAAGGGGTCAGTATCTAAAATATATAAGGAACTCATACAACTCAACAGCAGAAAACAGTCTATTTAAAAAATGGGCAGAGAGGGACTGGCCTGGTGGCACAGCAGTTAAGTTCACACATTCCGCTTTGGCAGCCCAGGGTTCACCGGTTTGGATCCTGGGTGTGGACCTGTGCACTGCTTATCAAGCCATGCTGTGGCAGGCATCCCACATATAAAGTAGAGGAAGTTGGGCATGGATGTTAGTTCAGGGCCAGTCTTCCTCAGCAAAAAAAAAAAAAAAAAGAGGATTGGTGGCAGATGTTGGCTCAGGGCTAATCTTCCTTAAAAAAAAAAAAAAAATGCAGAGGATCTGAATAGACATTTTTCCAGGGAAGACATACAGTTGACCGACAGGTACAGGAAAAGGTGCTCAACATCTCTAATCATCAGGGAAATGCAAATCAAAACCAAAACAAGATGTTACCCCCTTCCTGTTAGAATGGCTATCATTGAAAAGACAAGAAATAAGTGTTGGTGAGGATGTGGAGAAAAGAGAACTCTTGTGCATGGTTGGTGAGAATGTAAGTGGGTACAGCCACTGTGGAAAAGAGTGTGGAGTTTCTTCAAAAAATTAAAAGTAGAACTACTGTACAATCCAGCAATCCCACTTCTGGGTATTTATCCCAAAGAACTGAAATCGGGATCTCAAAGAGATATCTACACTCCCATGTTTAATGCAGCATTATTCACCATAGCCAAGACATGGAAACAACCTAAGTGTCAGTTTATGGATGAATGGATAAAGAAGATGTGGTGTGTGTAGGGGTGTGTGTATATATGTATGTCTGTATTTGAATAAATAATGTTCAGCCATGAGAAAGAAGAAATCCTGCTATATACGACAGCAGGGCATTACTTGATCCTGCTATATACGACTTGAGGGCATTAGGCTAAGTGAAATAAGTCAGAGAAAGACAAATACTGTGTGATATCACTATTATGTGGAATCTAAAAAAGCTGAACTCTTAGACACAGGTGGTTTTCAGGGTGTGAGAGATATGGGGAGATGTTGGTCAAAGGGTACAAACTTCGGTTATAAGATGAGTAAGTTCTGGGAATCCTATGTATAGCGTGGTGTTATAGTTAACAATACTGTATCATATGCTTGAAAGTTGCTAAGGGATCTTAAATGTTCTAACCACAAGGAAGAAGTGGTAATTACGTGAGGTGATGGAGATGTTAACTAGCTCTACTGTGGAAATCATTTTGCAGTATATAAGTGTGTCAGATCAACGTGTTGTACATCTTTAACTTACACGTTATATGTCAGTTGTATCTCAATAAAGCTGGAGGAAAAAAAGAAATAAAATCAATTGATTACTCTTTCACCCCATCCATCTCCCCAAGTCAGACAGATAATCCTTAGGTAGTTCACAGCTTCCATTTAAGACGTGAGCCGGAAGGGAGCAGACCAGGCACATATAAAGCCTGCTAATGAGTATGAAGCTCTCTGGATGGATACGTTTGCATTTAAGACATTCCTTTTTCTGTATGGTGGGGAATGCCCCACCCCAGACCCTTTCCACTGGCACGGATGTAGGAGAGCTGCCGGCTAAAGGGGGGAGCCCTTGGAGAGCCTCCATGACGCTTTGAAGGGGAACACAATCTGCTTTCCCTTGAAAGTTTTGACTGTACCTCACCTACTCATCTGCTCTAGATGATAGAACTTCAGGTTGGGGGATTTCCCTACATATGCAAATGAACTTTAGAGGTAGTTTATTTTTTAAAGTATGTGATACCTGACACCAAGATTTTTGATAACAGTCTTATGGTGTAGTGAGTGGACAAGAGCCACAGACGGGGACCCAGGGTGGCAGAGTTCTTGTGACAGCTCTGATGTATTTTGTGGCCTTGAGCAAGGCACCTAACCTTTCTGTGTTTATTTCCTCATCTGTTAAATGGGAATAGTAATATCTGTTCCAGCTACCTCAAAGGACTGTTGGGAAACTGAAATGGTGGAACATGACTTTGAAATGTATAGCTTTGTACAAATAGTATAATATAAAAATAGTGTACCCTGTGGTCTTTATGTTCTTAAAGTTGAAAACAACTTTCGGTGTGTTCCCTTGGTGGATCTGCCATCACAGAATGTTTCACCTGACGGTTCAACCTGATAAACTCCTGCAACATGTATAAACGGCACTGCTCTTCTACACGAAGAGTCAGTTTGATGAATACCCTAATTTGACGACTGAACTGTTACTTGTAGTTATATTCATGATGTGTTTTGAATCTAAAGGAAATATCCTCTCAGATTTAAATGGGCCTTTAGTAATGCTGGCTGTCTGGTATCTGGCTTCTGTAGGTGTTGATCTAGAGCAGTCAAGAAAAGAAGAGGAACAACAGATGTTGCAGGATGCCCGCCAGTGGCTCAACAGTGGGAAGATAGAGGATGTGAGGCAGGCTCGCTCGGGGGCCACAGCGCTCCATGTGGCTGCTGCCAAGGGCTACTCTGAGGTCCTCAGGTATTGTCATTTACATCAGTCAAGAGTCTGTTCAACTGGGTTTTGGAAGCAGGGGCTGAATTAGCATCTCAATTATGATATGTTTCTTTTGTTGTTGTTTTCCTCTGTGATCATGCAGTGTTTTCTTATATGATTGGTCTCCCTCCCTCCTACCATCCCTCTAGCTTCTCACTGACATGTATGATGCTAACAGGGTTGAGCTAGACTGGCCTAATAGATGACCTTGCATGGTCTCTTCCAGCTCTATGATTTATCGTTAATATCCATGCAACCTCCTCCTCTTCTGATATGTAATACAAGATAGACTTGTGAGCATTTTGGTCCTCTTTGGACAAAGATAATTTCTTTGGACTCATTAGATTAATGATCTATATCATTAATATAGAATTATTGTCTTGAATGTGCAGAGTCCAGCTGGAGTAAGGTAGTCAAACTTATGTCAGGTAGTGTGTTCAGCACATTTCCTCTTTGATCCTGTTACTCTGCCTGTTGCATTTTTCCTGACATCCACACATGCTCTAGGTAGCTCTTGGCGCTTAATGTTGACAGCCTTCCCCAATACATGGGTTGCTGAGAGCATGCATGTGTAGTTGTCACCAGACTCTTCCCCTGCTTCCTGTTCCACCTAACATGGGCTTTCTAGTAGCTGTGGCAAGTGTGTTGGGACACCGTTTCTGCCTGAGAGTGACATTCACATTCTGCTCACTTCTTGGAAGGTGTCTAGAGGCCATGGTGATAACCTCATTCAGCCCAGAGCCATTTAGGGCTTGAGGAGTTGTACCTTTCCTCCTCCTTGCGCGCAGTTAGATTATAGCTTTAGCGTTAGCGAGAAGCACCCGCAGGTGGCTTCTGCAGAGTTGGAAGTATGAGAGTCTACAGTAAACATATGTTTCCTGGAAAGACCAGCTGAAGCTAGTAAGTAAAGTACCCCAAAAAGAACTGAGTTCTTGTGTTATATGTACTTCTTCCCTTTTGTGCACTGGAAAGTGGAAAACACACCCTGTAACTGAGTTGTGTGGTTTGCTGATTGAATTAGGCTTTGGTTAATCTCAGGTACACACCCTCCCAAATGCTTCTCTTGAATTGGTGTAACATAAATGTGCCTAGGAAATACCATGTGACCTTTTGGAGAGGGTTGATAAATACTATCTGTGATTCCTTCTCAGTATAGTAACTGTGAAACCTGAGCTGTGCCTTAGGGGCAGAAGTAATCACAGGGCCCCGGTGGTTCAGAGCCAAAATGTGAAATGTCAATTAGGTGATAGTCTCTTTGCAGAAAACGGTGATCCAGAGGATATTCTTCTTTGTGGTTTTCTTCTTAGACTTTTAATTCAGGCTGGCTGTGAACTCAATGTTCAGGATCACGATGGCTGGACTCCCCTCCATGCTGCTGCACACTGGGGAGTGAAGGAGGCCTGCTCCATCCTGGCGGAAGCACTCTGCGACATGGATGTCAGGAACAGACTGGTTAGTAAGCCTGACCCTCTAAAAGGGTCTCTAGACAAAAGGCTTAAAGTCTCTGTTAAATGCCTGGGGCAGTATACATCACTGGGGCTGTGATTCTGCTCCCGGTGCCGTCTCCCCATCCCATGCCCGTTATCAACACCGAGGTGTCTGCTGTGTCAAATAGAACTGCACTGACCTAGCCTTCTGATTCTATGTATGTTGAAGCCCCTGAAACAAACAAACAGGAAAAAAGATCTTTGCCCTTGGCAAAAATGAGCATAGGGGAAACCTGATTCTGCTGTCTGTGGTGAGGTATGACAGATTTTCTTTCTTTTTGAATTCAAAGACTTTTAGTAGCTGACCTCTATTCACAGCCAGTCTTTAAAAAGATGTTCTAATGACACAGTTCCTTGAGATTGGCTGAACGTGTTGTCCAGCCTCCCTGGAAGCAACTTAGAAGCCCTGGAACGCCTATCCCCGCATCTCCTGAGTTTCTAGGAATCCAGAGACGTGCTGTTTAATTAGCAGGCGTTTGTATATGTCTCACATCGCTCCTGGACCCAGGAGTCATTCTCAGATTATGGGTCACGGTCCTTAACTGTGCTGATGTTTCCTGAAGAGATACCCCCCGCCCTTAAAGGGAGATGATTCCTGTGACTTAATCCTTAGTGCATGTGCCCGGACCTCCTTGTGAGGCTTCTAACAGCTCCTTATTGACTGTTTCATAGCAATTCAGACCATTTTAGGACAGGCACAAGTAGAGATTTCAATTGATTATTTGCCAAGAGGCACTAAGCGTTAGAAATGATGTGGTTTCCTCAGTGCTGTTTTATGGACTATAAAGCTCTATATTAAAGGATTTGCTGTTTCTTCTTCTGATTCCTCTGTAATCTCCGAAGGCGTGATCACAACAGAGTCAATTAGTCAGGGAAGCCGCCGTGGTCGGGGTCAGAGGCATAAAGTGACTATCGAATAGTTCTCTGATAAGGTCGAGTGATCACTACTTCTTTTTCCTACTGGTCATGGTACCCTTTTCTCTGCCAGGGCCAGACACCATTTGATGTGGCTGATGAGGGTCTTGTGGAGCACTTGGAGATGCTCCAGAAGAAGCAGAATGTGGTGAGTTGATGCTTTTAAAGCTTTTGTCGCAGTTTGCGATGTACACCAGGTGTCTCAGTCATTTGCTTAGTTCTGTCTGCTGAGAGCTGAGATGGATGTGTCTGCATTCCAGAGACGATCATTGTTCCCCTCAGGGATCATCAGTCTGTTAGAGGAAAATATCCCGAAACCGTTGTTAGAGTTTACTCATTATAAGATAGCCTTCGAGCAGCTGAAAGGTAAAAACAACGCCACCAACAAACTGGTAATTACCCTTGAGTTCTAGAAAATGAATGTGGTATGTTCAAATCAGAGTTTTTTCCAAATAAGGAGTACCAGGCTAGAGGACATCTCATAACTTTTTTTCCCTTATTGAATAAAAGGACATCTTTATTTAAAGTAAATTGATTACAGAGAGGAAAATATTTCTTTCTTAAAAAGCAAACAAACCCACAAAACTAAAACTGTCATTTGGCAATGGACAGTACTTGGTCAGTACTCCATACTTATTCCAGAATTCAATCCTCCTCTGCCTCGTCGTCCTTCTAAAGCTTTTATTGTTTGGTTGCACATGCTGTTCTGCTTAGTGCTGCATAGGAGGACCACATGGCATGGTACCATGTGCCGACTGCAGGATGGAAGAGCCAACCCAGATCAACGGTGAATGGTTTACATCTTCTGCCCATAAAGGAGATGAGTAATTTGGGCTCACAGAGGAGAATAAAGACCAGTCATATTAGGAGCTTGAGAATTTCCTGTTTGAACAGGGCAGGACGGAACAAAACCACCAGCTTTCCTTTGTGTGGGCTGTGGCTCAAGGCCTGTGAACTCAAGCTCAGGACGAATGTGAGAAACTTTGAGCAGTCCTGAGGTAAAGAACCACATAGTTCAGCGATGGGGCAGATCAGCCGTATGTCACCTCACGTGTGTTCAGCCTCAGGTCTGGACGGGTCAGGTGAAGAGCCTTAGGACTGGGAGGCTCAGTGGGAAAGGGGCATGTATAAAGCTCAGAAACACAGCCTGTAGTTCCCTTTGTCTCCTCCGACGAGCAGCTGGAGCCCTGGCCGCGAGGACGGTCTGAGCGCGGTATTGGTGCTGTTCTTTAGCAGCAGCAGCCTTCCTCATATAAGATGTGCACTTTGCATAGTTAAGCTTTTGTTGTTTTATCAACTTTTTATTCTGAAATAATTTTTAGACTCACATAGAAGCTGCGAAAATAGTCTCGAGAGTTCCTGTGTATCCTTTACCCAACGTGGTTTGGTTTTGAACGTAGATAATGTCTTCACTAAATAGCGTTTCTACACTACTAGGCGTGGTACCCACCTCTGCCCCTGCGTAACTTTGGGGCAGAGTGATGTGCGGACATTTGTCTAGAACGTGTCTGTAAATACAGATGATTTTTTCTGAGGGCTTATTTCCCATTGGGTGCCTGTTTTTTCTTTAGAACTGTGCCAGCTTAGTTCAGTACGTGGATCATAAAGAATGCTTTCAAAGTTCCTGCTGGCTTTTTGTCCTTCAGAAGCTTGGTTTTGGGGAAAGTTGGGTTTGGATATTTGATAGGGGCAGTTTTACTGAAGCTCTAACACCATGTCTGTCTCTTCTGCCTCCGGTGGAGGTTTTTCTCTGTTATCTTCTAAGGAGACCCAGCTGATGTGTTCTCTTTGTCCAGTTCTTTCCTCTCCTTTTGGTGTTGGTCCTGTCTTCAGAATGATAGTACCGTTTTGAGTTCTTCTCATTACTGCTGATTTCTCACCAATAGTCAACTTCTTCCCTTTTCTCTGTTTTCCCAATTTCCAGCTTCGAAGTGAAAAGGAGACACGGAATAAGCTCATTGAGTCCGACCTGAACAGCAAGTTGCAAAGTGGACTCTTCAAGAAGTAAGATCTTTGGGGCTTTAGAAATGTGGTGGGCTCTGCTGTGTGTGTGGGTGCGTGTGGATGACATCCTTAGCTTGAGGATTTACACAGTAAAGGAACTCTGTGTTTGATTTTAGCCAAATGATCTTTAAACATTAGGAATGTTTGAGAAGCAAAGAGACAGCACTGATATGTGGGGAGACCTTGAGGATGAGTGAACATGTTTTAAATTTAGAAATTAACTCAGACTGTGTACAGCATTCCTCTTTTCCTAGCCTTGCGGTTCTTAGTCCCAGCTGCTTCCTGAACGTCAGTTCTTTGAGCTCAGAGACCGTCTGTTGGTTTTGCTTACCGCCAGACCAGTACCAGGCATGATGCCTGGTCCTTAGTAAGCACTCGGTAAACATTTGTGAAATGATTTTTTTGAATATTTACCTGCTCCATCATCATCAAGATTCAATGCTCTCCTTTCTGTTTGTGTGTTGAACAGGATAGATCTACTTAAGTCACACTCTAAAGTCAAACACTGAACCTTAGTCTGCAAAAAACCAAGGATGCGGTAGAACGCAGATATAAAGAAGGATTTGAATATATTTCTGTTGTTGCTTCTACGTAGAGGTTTAGAAACTCAGTCTCCTTGTACTTGATTGTCCGTGAACTTAGAAATGATTTGTCATTTCTGAATTACACTCAAATTATTGTCTTTAACTTAGCAAAGAGAAGATGCTCTATGAGGAAGACACACCCAAATCCCAAGAAGGGGAGGAAGAAAACAAAGAATCCAGCAGCTCCAGCTCAGAGGAAGAGGAAGGTGAAGATGAAGCTTCGGAGTCAGAAACTGAGAAGGAGGCAGGTAATGCAAAGATGTTCCTGGCAAAGCTCCTCCCTTCCCAGAGTGTGAGATCACTGCTTGTCAGAGGGCGAGGCAGGGGGGCCTCAGGGCACTCCCAGAAGAGCTTGAAGTTTAGTTTTCAAAGATAGGATATCAAATTGCTGGTGAAAACTTGGTTGTAAAGGCTCTGAGCTGTGTTAGAGTGGTTCCCAGTTCCTCTCTAGCCATACGATAACGTGCACAAAGAACTCTTGTGTAAGGAGCCACCTGCTCTAACCTTGGGTTGGTGGGGTGTAGAGACCAGATTCCAAAGATTCAGTACACCGAGAGGCAGAGGAGGTGAGGTCTTGCACGGGCACTTTTGGTCAAGTACATTTAAGCAGCTGGTGAAAATTTGTATTTAGTTCTTAGGTTTGTCTGATTCCCTAAATTGAATCCCCAAATCTTCATTTTTCCATCTCATTATGTAAAGCTCCTTCATTTCCTGAATCAGGGAATGAAGAAGGAGCAAAATCGTGTTTCCCTTTATGACTCTTATTGATAATATGTATGTTGTATAACGCTTCTTGAGTTTATATAAATGGCAAGACTGGAGCCCCAACAGCGAGAGTGAGGTGCTGAACATGGTCAGACCGTCAAGCTGTAAAATAACCCATCGGTTTTGATGCACATTCAGGCAAGCACTGAGAAGAGGTTCAGCTGCAGCAGAATAGTTCTCGTGGACGTTTGGAAGTGAAGGATAAACTCAGATTTTACAGTACGTGTGCCCTGCATTCACTGGCTTATTATCCCTCCAGATTCAAGTTTGCAAGAAGATGAGTGTTTCCAGCTAGAAGACCAAGTTAGAAGGAAGGGTACACATTAAGTGTATAAAGGCATCTGTGTTTTCCTCAGAACCCTGCCTTCGCTGGCTGCCCGTAATGAGGATGTTAGCTCCTCTGTCACCCAGGCCACCACTCCTGATGAGCTCTGGCTTTGCTGACGCGGTTTCTCTCGGTTATGGGAGAATCCTGCCTTTCCTCATGCCTCAGTCTCTGAGGCCCACGGAATGTCACCAGGGGAGGTTAGAGACCGTCAGTTCCGTAGAGGAGGTAGGCACTAGCTAGTTTGTAGTGTAGGAGGTGACCTTTGACTCGCTGAGATTCGGATTTCTGTTGCTAAGCAGGCACCGCTTGCTCTGGAAGTGCTAGGGTAGTACCTATCAAAATTTAGAGGTGTCTGTCTTTTTAGTACTTTTCTTGTTTATGGACTACTTGTGTGTCTTAGACTGGAAGTATTGTCTGGAATTGATGTCTGGGCTTGCTCTATGCTGGGTCGCTTTGTGAGCTGCCAAGGGCTTAGAAGAGTGGAGGGAGCTGCTTCGCGGTTGACGCCACGCCTCAGGGCTCACGTGCCCTGCAGCCCTCCACACTGCTGTGGAGTAAAGCATGCACACTGCCCTCTGATCACGCCACACCCCACCTTCCCCACTCCGTCTCTGCTTCAGAGTCAGTCCCAAACCCCACAGCCTGGCTTCCAGACCTTTCCTAATCTAGCTCCAGCTGGCCTTCCCAGTGCCTTCCGTAGGTATGCACATATGCCAGCCAAGCTGGATTACTCAGTTTCCCCAAACAGGCCCCAGGCTTTCTACCCTGAATATTATTTGTGCCTTAGAATTCATTTCTGGCCATCAACTGCTTATTGAATGGTTTCTGTTGGAAGCTATAGGGTCTATCGATTGAAGAAGTCTTTCTTAACAAGAAGCTGAAAAGGAATGCCCCTCTTCTCAGTTCTCCCACCCCGTAACTGCTCCCCTGTTAGGATCCTTCTAGCACTGCGTTCTTATCTCTGTTGTAACACTCATCATTTTGGCTGGGAACTCTAGATTTATCGTTGTGCTCCCAGGTCTCAGCACGATGTCTGGCACATGACAGCATTCACATTCATTAAATGTTTTTGTTGACTGTATCTAGGGGATGGAGGGGAACAGGAAGGCATATACATGAATAAAACACGTCACATGAGAGATAAAGGCAGTCAGCAGTGTTCACCAGGAAGAAAGATTGATTTAGTTTGGGGGGTTATGATAACACTACATTTGTGTAATACTTTTTACTTTGCAACACATTTAAACATTTTTATTTAATCCCTACAGCCACACCCTGAGGTATGTATTATTATCATCACCTTTTAGAACTGTAGGACATTAGGAAATTAGGTTTCACAGCTGGCAGGTGGCATGCCTGAGATCCTGACTTTGATCTGGGACTCCTCAAACTGCAGGGGCAGAATGAAATGTGGAAAGTACCTGCATAAGAAGTGAAAGCTGAAGCTGCGCAAAAGGATGGGATTCTCAAGGGAGAAATTGTAGACAAGAGGTACAAGAAAGAAGTGGGGGCACACCATGTTTAAGAAGAGGAGTGGAGTCTGAAGGAGACAGAGAAGGTTGTATGGTCAGAGAGGGTGAGGGAACCAGGATCTGCGTTTCTGCATCAGAAAAGCCAGGGCAGGAGTGAGAAGGGAGAGAGCAGGGTGACCCAGCAGTTAGGACGTCACTGGTGAGCTCGGAGAGCAGGTTCAGTTGCCGGATGTAGGCAGAAGCCAGGTGTTTCCAGCGCGCGTCCCTGCTCATTTCTGTCTATTGAAATTTTTCTCGAGTTTCAGAGCTCAGCTCAAATCAGCTTCCTTTATGAAGCCTTATCATCACTGGGACAAGTTTTTCTTCCCTCCTCTGACTCCTCTAGCTGTTTGTTTGAACTTCTTTTATATTACTTATACTACTTAGGATTAGTGTGATTTCTTTTTTTCTCTCATCGCTGTGCTTCCCCACCAGCAAGTTTCGGAAGCGCTGGGATGTGTTGTGTCTTGTTTATCTTTCTGGCTCCCGCCGTGCCTCGCAGAGGGCCTTCTGCACAACAGGTACTCAGTAAACTGTGTGGAAAGAAAGCCAGGAAGTGGGTTATGTCTGACCCTTCCCACGTGATGCCGGACATACGTACCTACTGAACAAGTGTTTGTTGAATGCATTTATCTTGTTTTTAAAGATCCACAGATGCAACCTCAAAAAATGACAGTTTTCATGTGTCTTACATATAAATGTAGTTGTAAAGAATATTAATTAATTTTGGGTTGAATGTTAGCAGTTTGATTTGGATTTCTATTTTTCCCTTTCTTTTATTTATTTGACTTAAACATTTGGTGTATTAGTTATCTATTACTGCATTACAAGCTGCCCCAAAACTTAGTGGAGCTTAAAACAACTCTTTCTATGCACCCAATTCTATGGTATGGCGATTTGGGAAGGGCTCTGCTGGGATGGCTGTTCTCTCTCCCATATGGTAGTGGGCTTACTCGTGGGTTTGTGGTCAGTCGGTAAGTCATCTGGGGGATGGTGGCTGGTCTTGGATGGCCTTACTCACCTTTCTGGTGGTTGGCCAGGATGTTTGGGGCAAGTGGGCCATGTGTCTCTTATCATCAAGCAGGCTGGCCCCTGCCGTGTCACATGGCAGCTGGATTCCAGAAGTACTCAGAGAGGTCAGGGCTCTATGTGCAAGCACTGTCCAAGCTTCTGCTTGAGTCACATTTGCTAATGTCCCAGTGGCCGTGCAAAGTCACATTGCAAAGCCCAGAGTCAATATGAGAGGGCACCACACAATGGTATAGATTCAGGGGAGTTATTATGTAACAATCTGTCACATTTGGCTATTGACGTAGATTTCTTGGAGATAGAGATAGATAGTATTTAAAGAATGCCTTGAGTATTCACAATAACCACAAAAATAGTAACATTAATGAGCTATTTACTAGGGACTTACTGTGGCCAGACATTGAGCTGTGAAATTTAAAAACATTAGCTCTAATCTTTATAGCAACTCGTAAGGCAAGATAATTCTTGCTTTCTATAAATCCCTGGTTAATCAATGAGAAAATAGGTTCATATTCATATATGGTAAGTAACTTGCCAAGTATCACACAGCTGGGAGGTGGCTTAAAATTGTCGCATAATTGATGGGTGGGTTACTCTTGGGCTCTGTTTCCAGAGTACATAAATGCTGTATTTCTGTATCTTAACTTGCAATATCCTCTGTAATCCTTTCTACTTTCGTTTTCTGTTGTAACCCCAAGAATACTTATTATTTAAATTAGGTCTGCCACTTCACTGACCAACACATGTATTTTCTGATTTCTGAGCCGTTACTCATGCCCTTTCTTCCTCCTGCCAATTGGTATTTGTCTTCCAGCTTCCTCCATGACATCTTTCTTTATTGTTCTTTCCCTCAGAGGATTTACTTCTTCTCTGAACTCCTAAAGCACTTGTTAATCTAAATCAGCCAATTTAGCACCTAATTTATATGTGATCTTATGTTGTTACTATTATTATTATGCATGTTTTCTCTTCTTGATTGTAATTACCTGGAAAGCAAGGTCTGTCTTACGCTTTTTCTGATTTTTCCTGCCCAACCCCCCAAAACAGAGTAGATTCTTTTTTTTTTTTCTTTTCTTTTAAAGGATTTTATTTTTCCTTTTTCTCCCCAAAGCCCCCCGGTACATAGTTTTACTTTTTTTAGTTGTGGGTCCTTCTAGTTGTGGCATGTGGGACGCTGCCTCAGCATAGTTTGATGAGCAGTGCCATGTCCACGCCCAGGATTCGATTCCAACCGATGAAACCCTGGGCGGCCAAAGCAGAGTGCGGGAACTTAACCCCTCGGCCAGGGGGCCGGCCCCCAGAGTAGATTCTTAGTAAGTACGTACTGGTAAATTTTATGTGTGATGGATCAGGTGGAGAAAGGTTTCAGTTGTATATCTGAGGATTCGAATTGGCGCCGACCAAGACAGGAATAGCACTGAGTTTATTTCCTTGTGGCATCTTAGTTTGAGTCCAAGCATCACATGGGCCTAATAATCTGTTTTGATAATGAGTAAACCTTTCCTGTTAGCAGAAAAGTCCACACACACACAGATAAGATTTTCATACTTGCACTTGTTGCTTCTCTTGTCTTAAGTAGCAGATAAAAAGCCAGAAGCCATTGTCAACCATTCCACCTCTGAAAGCAAGAGAAGTACCATGGAGCAGACACCAGCACCTGCTCAGAATACCTTCTGCGCCTCTTCAGCCAGGAGAGTGAGTATCTTGGAATTAATTTGGATATTATATTTCCCCCTACTGCAGTAACATACAATGAGAAAGACCTTAAAGATATGTTCTTGCCTGTCTTAGTCTGCTCAGGATGCCATAACAAAATACCTCAGACTAGGTGCCTTTAAACAATAGAAATTTATTTCTCACAGTTCTGGAGGCTAGGACGTCCAAGACCAGGTGCCAGCTGACTCAGTTCCCGGTGAGGACTCTCTTCCTGGCTTGCAGATAGCCACCTGATCTCCAGACTTAGTCACGTTGGGGGCTAGGGCTTCAACACAGGAATTTAGGGAGGGGGGACACAAACATTGCGTCCGTAACATTGCCCACAAAACCATAAAACCATCACCAAACACATTTGGCTACGGTGTGTTCAGAAAACATAGAGTCTGGTAGTCCGGCACCAGAGAGCTTTTGTCATATCGGAAGTTAGGGTGAGTCCGTCTGAAGCTCAGATGGGGCGAGGAAATTATCTGGCAACCAGCAGTAATTGTTTTGATGACCACTCTCCTTTTTTTCCTTCTTGTTTAAAATTTTACTTTCATAAGTAAAGTCTCCATAGTTTGTGATGAGCGGAGAGCAGAGGAAGAAGGAACCTGTTGAAGTACGGGGGCCCCTCCTCCTGCCGCTTTGCCAGGCTTCGGAGAAGCTGTGGGCTCGTCAGTGAGGCAGAGCTGAGTGATGACCTGCTCTACAAAGTGTAACATTAGTTTGAGGTCAAGAATTGATCTGAGTTCTTTGGAAGGAAGCTGTTGAAAAAGCTCTCTGGTGTTATAGATCTTAACTTATTGATCTTCTAGTACCTCGTAAATTGAAAAGGTGGGATTACGGTATCATTGTGGAAATGAGGAAGCAAAGCCCTGGCTGCTGTTTATCCCTGGGAGCATCATCGTGAGTCAGTAGAGAGATTTTAAGTCCTCACTCATCACCCCATCGTTTAGTCGTACCTCACTACTCCCACTGCTCCTAGGTGTGACTCGACTGCCTGCTTTTTGAAAAGAAAAGTACTGAATTGAAAAAAATACAAACACGTACATATACCTTTTCCACTTTGCTGAAACAATGCTGAGAGGCGTTTTCCTCTCAAAATCAGGGTAGCGTGTAAGGAGCTGACCTGATGGAGCCTCTAAAGCTGGGAAGAGGCCCTAAGTGCGTACGTTCAGGTGACTGAGTCAAAGGGAAATCGGAGTGTGAGTTGGAGACGAGGGGTTTACTGTTTCTGCTGCATTTTCACTACACCAGGCCCTGGGGGTGGCCTGGTGTCTGAGAAAGAGCGGAGCCTTCTTGCAGAGGTCCCCAGGTCCCAGGAGGAGACTGGTGGCGGATGACCCCACACTGGTCTCTGGCCGACAGCCAGTCTAGGATGTTTTCCGTGGCTTATGGCAGAATGGGATAATTACAGTCCAGGGAAGCTTCACATAAGGCTTTCTTTTCTAATGTTAACATTTCTTTCTTTAATGAAATGGTGGTGATGGCATTGATAACGAGTTTTTGAAAGATGTTCTCTCTTGGCAAATTAAAAAAGATGGCAATTCTATGATGACTACCATTTTTTCTTTCTTAATTTTGCTGCTCGGTGAAATCTGAAACACTTGGAACGACTGCCCTCCATCAAAGAAACTGTTTTCTTGAAAGAAGCAATTAGAATCTGAGTGGGAGGCCCTTTAGTGTTTTCATTATTTAGTATTTTAATACTAATAAAAATACTAATACTTAAATGTACCTAACACTTAAATCAGCTTACCAGTCTTATCACAGTCCCATAAAACGTATTTGTACGTGGACTCATCTTGTGTTCTCAGTCTCCCCAGATTATAAGGAGGAATTGAGCTCATTGTCACCGTTTTACAGATGAGCATGTTGAGTAGAGAAGTAAAGTGTCCTGTTTGTAGTTACCAGTGAGTCAGGAGAGGAGGTTCTGCTAGAACTCGGGTCCCCTGGCCTCCTGGGTCAGTACTCGCTGTGTAGTGGGAGCCACTGGTGTTTAATTCCCCGGAGCAGCTCGGTCAGGTAGGAGCTCTGTGATGAGCATCTGAGGCTGTTTCTGGCTCAGGGAGACAGGGAGCCTTCAGAGGTTGTTCACGGCTGCCAGGGGAGGAAGGCAGCGTTGGCAGAGAGCCTGCCGTGTGTTTGTTCTCCCTCTCCTGCCTCACTGAACTTAGTGAAGTGTGCAAAAGGCAAATAGTCTGCAAACAGTCATCAGGACCTTTCTTTTCTTTTCTGTTTCTTCCCTCATAGTTCTCCTCCAGCCTTTTTAACAAGCCGGAAGAGCCCAAAGATGAGTCTCCTTCTTCGTGGAGACTGGGCCTCAGGAAGACTGGCAGCCACAACACGCTGAGTGAGGTGGCCACTTCCAGGGAGGCCCTGAGGGACCGAGGCTCCTCCGTCTTCCGCTCGTCGTCCAGCCCTCGGGTCTCCGCTCTGCTGGACAAGGATAAGGTGCGGTTGGGCAGTTCCCTTCGTGAAAATTCAGTCTCCGGAGCAAAGGAAAAGACTGTGTAGTCCTGAATTTGAATCTGGAAGGACAAAGTCTTTAAAGGAGCCAGGCACATTGCTAGTTTACTCAAGTAAATAGTTTGGTTGCTATTATTTGCTTGGCCAAAAGAGGAAAAACCCTTTCCTTTTGGCATACCTTATGTTCATTCCTCTTACCCTTTTTTTCATTAGTAGACGTATGATCAGGCCAGTTTCCCCAAGCTCATGTGCGTGTTCATACAAGATTAGTACACTTTATTTCTTCACTTTGGGTTCCGTATTTTATTGGGCTCACTTGCTGCTCTTCCTGGGGCCAGGTCTTCCTTGCAGTCATTGTCTCCTGGCTCAATACTGCGTTTCTGGAGACTTCTCATGGGGGTGAGCACAGTGGTGGGATTAACTCTGCAGCGTGTTTGTTGTACAGGAAGCTGCATTTCAGGGAAGAGGTAGGCTGGGGAAGAAGTGAGGCTCGTTTCATAAGAACCTGCAAGTGGAACTTTCTGTTTGTGGCTTTTCAAGGGCTCCCTCTCTTGGCAGGGCTGCTGCTTGTGTAACTTGTGCAGCTCTTTTCCTTATTTGATCATCCTGGCTTTTCCCATGAGAATTGTTTTCCTACATACCGGTTTTTAATGGAGGAAAGTTAGGAAGAAGCCTTTTAAAGGGAACCCTTTGAAATCCCGCTCAGACTAGAATTGGTCTTGAATGTAGAGATAAGATTCTGTAGGTGTATGAAGTTCTGCTTTTTTACCCAAAATGGTTCACACACCTTCCCTGTGCTTTACTTGTTCTGATTTTACAGGAGCGAGAAAACAGAAGCTATCTTAGCTCGCTCGCGCCCCGAAGGCTCAGCAACACCAGTGACATTGAGGAGAAGGAGAACAGGTGATCCTATCCAGGCCAGGGTGGTCCTCTTTAACTCTGCTGGGCATGGTGACCTCCTGGCCACTGTTCTGCTGCCCTCTTCCCGCAGGTGTCCTCAGCACAGTGTGGATTATTTGCTCCTTCTGCTCAGAACACCTCCCAGCCCTTACTCCCTTGCGTTGCCCATTCTTGGCCCTTCAGGTTCTCGTTCCTGTCTGTAGCAAGTCTTCCCTGACTCCTCTGAGTGGATTTATTCTCATCCACCAGCAGGCTCTGCACCGGCAGGGTCTACGTCTGTGGTTTCTCAAGTACCCCTAGTGCCTAGCACAGGGCCTACCTCATGGTAAACTAAAAATGTTGTCATTTAATTGAATCGATCAACTTTTAATTTGTAAGTGGATAAAATTTCAAGTCTTCCTCATGGGTTAAAATGGATTTGGGGATTTTGAAGTATTGCTGCATCTCGGAGCAGAACCTGATCTAGACCCTTGCCCTCAAAGTGTGGTCCTCCCAGCAGCCACATGGGTGTCACCTGGGAGCATGTGAGAAGTGCAGGATCTCAGGCCCCACCCTAGACCTTTGGAATTAGCTTCTGCATTTTAACAAAATTCCCTCGGTGATTCAAATGCACATTGAAGTTTGAGAAGGACTGCTCTAGAGAAGCTTTTGAAACGTGGAGACCCACAGCTTTTGTAGCAAAGACCCTGAGTTAGCAACTGTGAATCAGAAATCCTGCGAGAGCCTCCTCCTTTATAATGCTGAAGAGGCTTCCAGCAAGTCCTCCTGCTCTCCTCTTCACAGGAACTGCTTGCCTGCGACAGACTCCCTCACCTTCCTCAGCACCCCGTCCCTGCTTGCTTAGGAGCAGCCTATTACTGGGGGCTGATGTGCAAAGCTTTTTAGAGGAGGAACAAAGTGACTTTTCCTTATAAAAGGGTTAGAGACCTTTGACATAAGGATCTGGTACCCATTGAAAATAGTTGGTTTTGAAGTTGGTAAAAGAAAGCAGACAGTAATATTTCTCTTCCTCTGTCTATACAGAAAACAGGTATATAAAACAGAGTCACTTAGAAAATGTGTACTTCCTTAGCCGTATTACAGCTTGCCTATCTGTCTCTTCTCTCCCTGTTTGCATTGTATCACAGACAAAAACTGTGGTAGGAATCAATGTTTTGTTTTCCTTTCGTGCCTCTACAGAGAATCAGCTGTCAATCTAGTGAGGAGTGGTTCCTATGCCCGGCAGCTGTGGAGGGATGAAGCAAAGGGAAATGACACGCCCCAGACAATTGCTCCTTCCACCTACGTATCAACCTACTTGAAAAGGTACCAGGTCCTGAGGGCCAGGAGATGATTTTCCTTCGCTCTGGCCATGGCTATATGGGTAATAATTGCATGCCTTTTATATCCAATTGGCACTACAAAAATGAATCAAAAAGTGAATTACTTTTAGATCTCTTGGGAGTAACATCTTGACTAATTTTAAATTAAAATTAATTTATTTTCTTAACTGAATTAAAATAAGCTGATTCCAAATTCTCACCAGAAACAGATCTGAATTTATACTCCATCCTCTCAGTCCTGTTAAATCTTCAACCAGAAGTGACTTGTAGTAATCTCTGAGCAGGACTGAATTTGCATCACGCTTGCCCAGTGGCTAGCTCTCTCTTTTCTAAAACTGGAGTAGTTCTCATCTCAAGTTATATTTTTCCAGGGGAGGAAGGGAGGGACCCTGTAGGGTGGTGAGGGGTGGGACATGGGGACAGTTTTGTGTTGCATTGAACAAGTTTCATATTGAAGCCTGTTAATTTAGGGACTTGAGTTGTTTTTTTTTATGACTTTAATGGCCCTCAGATCCATCAAGATGTGAAACTCGCAAGTGTGGTGCAGAGAAGGTACATGGGTTTCCCTCCCCTTTTCTCATCTGTACCCCTTTTCTGCAGTTATTTTCTTTGCCGTGTACCAGCCAGCAGGCAAAGCACCTTTTGCCAGAGCCGTTAAGCTATAAAATACTCTAATTCATATTTTGATTTGAACTTTGCTGCTGATGTGGAAGAATCTGATTCTCATTGCTTCCTTTGAATTCTTTCTTCACTTTCCCTTCCTTGACCCTCCAGCTGCCTCTTTCTGCCATAGCCCTCCTCATTAGAATTTTAGATGGTTGGGTGGCTACCCTAGAAACTGGCATTGGCCACAGACTGTGTGTTTGGGATTAAAACTTATTTCCACACAATTTGGAAGAATCTTGTCAACTAGTTAATGTCAGAACATGGAAACTAGTTAGCTATAAAACAAACTGCCTTTTAATGTTCTTCAGTTCTGCAGCTGCATCTTGTCAGAAAGGAGTCAGCTTTGAAAGTATACAAGGATATACAAGTTCAGGGATTTCACTGAAGCTTCATATGCAAGCTCAGTGTTCTTGGCTTGATGAGGCCAGCACGTGTCTGTCTTGAAAGCTAAGGTCTTAGTCTCTCATGATTACTCCTTATGGTTGGATCCAAGACCAAGAAAACTTTCCTAAGAAAGTAATATTCTAGATCTAAAGAGAAAGCTGACATCTAGTTTTCAGGCATGTTGTTATTTAGTGGTGGGGTTGTTGATTTTCACTATCCACATGGTCAGCAGGTGGGTTGAGTGAGTGGCAGTGGTCTGGTGGGTGTGGTTTGGCGTCATGGTGGTGAGCAGGGCACAGAGACTGCCTCTGGTGAGGGTGGAAGCGTGCCCGATCCTGTGAGCACTCTACAAGACTCGCAGCTCGCTTCCTCCTTTAGATTTCAGAGCTCTCCTTCCAGAACCCTAAAGCACTTTTTGATTTCACAGAATCTTGTTTTATGATCCTTTCAGAAGGAGAGAATCGTATGCCATCACTATTTGAAGAAGAAAGTGTGCGTAGCCCTTTGCCGTTCTCAGGCTGTGCCAGCCTCAGCACACTTCCATTGCCTAGTTCATCTCTCGTCTGTAGGCCAACAGACCTTTCATGTGGCCCAGGAAAATGCGTCTTTTCCAAAGAAAGCTTCATAGCTCTTTTTAGTCACCCCCTCAAATGTCTCGTTATATTAGAGTCAAGAAGTTTTTTTCAAATTCTGACCCCAGAATTTTTTGCTGCAGTTGAGATGGTCCTTACGTATCTGCGGGTGAAACAGAGGAGTTGTCTTCTCTCGGCCATGCCGGTAGTGCTTTCTAGACTGGGACTCAAGTTCCCCGGAGGCCTTTTTGCTTTAGGCTAATGACCGTGGTTCTCAAACACAGTTTCTTCCACAGAGCTTCTTTACTCTTCTCCACTCTTTAGTTTTAAATCTTTTCTCCAGACCTCTCCGAATTCTCAGTCCTACTTCAGCTTCCGCAGTGTCACTTCTCTATCAAGTAGACATTGGGGGTTGCATGATTTTTTTGCCTTGGGGTTTGTGGGGAACTATGTTTTCTAATGAAATTATTCTATTTCCTATTATACTGCTCTCAGCCTCTGCTCTCTTCGTCTGTTCTACTCTTCTGCTTTCTCTTGATGCATATGGTCTCTCCTCCTTCACATTCCTTCACTCTGGTATGATTGACAGATGCCTGCTTGCTGCCAGTGGCCCAGCTCTAGCTGGAGTTGGTCCCTCCACTTCCCAGTTGTCATGCCCTCTCTGTGGTCTGCATTCCTTTAAGTGCACAATCTGGGTGGGAAGGTGGTGCTGGGAAACGGTGGGTGAGCAGCATGTCCTGAGGAAAGTGACTGTGTGCTGTTTTGCAGTGCGTCATTTGCTAGAAGTAGTGACCCCACAAGTCCCTACATTTCAGCCAGTCGCAATTCATCTCCTGCCACCTCACCCGTTACCATTGCTTCATCTACCTCTCGGGGCAGCAGGTGGCAGCCTGCCTCTTCCTGCCCTGCGCCAGTCAGTGCAGACACTTCTGCCTCCGCACACCATGGCAGGTAAGGCTGCGTGGGGCCACTTGAGTCACGTTCCTCAAAGCTTATGCCTCTGGATGCACACATGAAATTTGAGCCAAAGAGTTTGTCACTGTAGAAGCAAGTTTGCATTCCTGTGAAAATGTCCACCCTTTAGTGAGGGTGCTGTGCTTTGACTTGTATCAGCCACTCAACAGCTGCTTATTGAAAAACCGCAGCGTGTGTGTCTTTGAACTTGGTGTTTAGGCATCAACGTAACGTGACTGCTTTCGTCTCTCCATAGCCTTACCAGTTGCGATTACAATTTAAGGCTCATATGGTTGTGATAAATGACATATTAAAAATATCCCCATATTTCACTTAGGTTAATTTTCCAGTAATTATGAGTAGGAATCTCTTCTGTTTAGTCTTTGTGGAAGATGGCATGCAAACCTAGATCAGAAGGAAGCTAACTCTTGTTCCACAAGACTCCTGTAGCCTTGTGAACGTTCCCAGCCGTGGAGTGTGTTTTCCTGAAAACACATGGGAAGGAAGAGACGTGTGTTTGCCTGGGCTTTGTCCCTGGGACGCTGGCTCCTGGTTTCTGGTGCATTTGAGGGCAGCATGGCGGAGTGTCATTGTGAAAGTGCAGCGGCACTCCAGCTGTCGGCTTCACTGTGGGTTTTAGTCCTTTATGTCTGGTCAGAGACCTTTTTCTTTGTGGTATGGCCCAGGGACTCCTTTTTTGGGTCTTGTTTCTACAACTGACACAAAGAAGATGAAAAACATGGATCATGATAATGTTGCTGCATGAGCACCTCTGATGGTGGCGCCTGATTGATGTTTGTCAGTTTACTAGATTTCTTTCCCTACAGTGAGTGGTGTCACTGATTGGGCCAGGGGGGATAACCTTATGCTGAACTGTTAATAATAATACTGTATAATTATGTAGAAATTTATTAGGTCCTCATAATAATCCATTTTCATGGACATGGTAAATATTATTCCCACAGATGAAGGAACCAAGAGACAGAGAGGTTACTTGATTAACTATTAAGAGCTAATAACAGTGGGGAAAAATAATAACTACCATTTGTTGAACCCTGTTGTGTGCCAGGCTCAGGTTAGATACTGGACAAAAATTACATTGGGATCTGGTATAATAGTAATCCAAATAATAGGGCTTAAATATGATAAAGGTTTATTTTTTTCTCTCACTTAAGAACGTCCAGAATAGGCAGGGCTGGCACACAGCTCCAAAGTCAGTAAAGGATCCAGATTCCTTCTTTCTGTCTGCTTCACAGTCCTTAGATCATGGCTTCCATTTCCATGGGTGGTCTCATGGTCCAAAATAGCTGCTGGAGCTCTACCCATCATAGCTGCATTCTAAGCAGAAAGAAGGAGGAAAAGGGGAAATGCACGGAGGGAATGCTTCTGAAATGAGAATTTTCCCGAAAGCACTAGTTTTCTGCTGTGTCTCATTGGCTGTCTCTGGCAGCCAGGGAGACTTTGGAAAATGTGGATGTTGAACTAGGTGCAGTGCTGCCCTTAATACACAGATTCTGTGGGTAAAGAAGAACAGGAAAATGAAAATGGGTTAGGCAACTAGCCGTCTCAGGCACACATATATTATTTCTAGTCTTAGAAAGAGCCCTCCAGTGTATGCGATTTTATTCTCATTTTACAGGTGAGGAAACTGAAACCAAAAAGTTAACCGTCTGTCCAAGGTCACACAGCTGGTGAGGAGCTGAAACGGGATTTGAACCTACGCGTGTCCATTTCAGAGCTCGTCTCATTATTTTGTTTCCACTGAGCCTATATTTTATTCCGGCGCATTACTAAGTGTTCTACATATATTATTTTATTTAATCATCACGAGACCCTGCATTTCACAGTATCGTTACCCGATTTTACAGACCAAGAGATCAGAGAGGTTCAGGTGGCTGAAACTCAGCCCCAGGAGGCTCCAGAGCCCTGGTGCCTGCTCTGGAGCTTTTCCTGTTCTGCTCCTAACAATCACTTGTAAATTACACCACATTTCAAATAGTGGTAAAGTCCTATTCTATGATTTAATAAAATAAACTCCTTAGCATTTCTATAACATAAGAAATTGCAAAGACCAAAATATGTTATTAATCTAAAAAGAATTTCAAGTAAGATTTTAATAATTTTTTATAGCTTTGTTTCTGGCTAATTTTATTAGTACTTCCTATAGATACCTTGTAAGTCTAAGGAATTATTTACCTTTTTTTAAATTAAAAAGTGAATATAAAATTTCACCTTTTTTCGCGTCGTTAATTGCTTCTGGAGAAGTGGCTGTGTTTTTAGACACCGCTTCAGAGCTGTTCTATTTTTATATTTGCATCTATGTACCTTATTTAGATTTTTATGATCTGATCATTTTTTTCAAACTTATTCTAATAATGTGATTATTTAAAAGTGAGCTTAAAGCTACTTTTAAGCATTACTGGTAATTGTGAGGAGGTAAAAAAAAACCAGATTTTTAACATTTGTTATTTTCATTGTTTTTCCCATCTCTGTGAGTATCAATTTTGGATCTCTGTTACCCCAGCAACAAGCTGTGACATCACAAATGATAGCTTTTGGGTGGAGAGCCAATGGTTGCTCTCAACTCTTTGTTAAGAAACAAAGATCTTGTTTTCATGTAAATGAGTTTAATTATACAGCTTGCTGTTGGAAAGTCTGTAGTTAAGGTTGCATATAGAATCCTGTTAGTTTGTGTTTGAGTTTCTCATTCGTGCAGTTATGCTATAGGCAGTCAGGCATTCGATTAAATGGAAGGAGCAGTTGCTGAGCCAGGTGAGGGAGAGCTAGCCGTGCTGGGGTGGTGGAGTGTCCATCACAGGTCTCTGCGTAATCCGGGAGGACGGCCGTCCAGTGCAGGCTGAGCACCACCGCAGAGACTCTCCCTGCCCAGCAGTAAGGGGCAGGGAGACCAATCCCGTAAGTGACGCGAGTGTCGTGTTCATGTTGGCCGTGCCTCTGTGCATGTGTGGAGGCCAGATGGTACTCAGGACGCATCTAAAGCACTCTTGCATATGTCTGTCACCCTCCCGCCTTGTGCCATAGCTAATTTTAAAAAATTTTTTTAATCTGGCAAAAAAATGATTTTAGAAAACATAACTTCTCAGGCAGAGGATATCAGACTGAATATAATCATATCGTTCTAAGATTTAAGAGCTCAGAATTTTTAAAAAGAAATCAACAAACAAAGTCTGAGCCAGAAGCTCCTCCAGTTCAGCCTCTTTCGAGCCCTCTGTCCCTGAGCTGGTGCTTCGTTGTGTAGCATCCTGACCATTGTCTTTCTGCTTTTGTCTTTTCTGGTTTCAGGACTCCTTACAAATCCCAGGCTGACTCTACAGCAGAGAAAACAGCAGACAGCATCTCTTCTAGCACCCCGCTCTGCGTGATCACCAACCGCCCTCCACCCAGCACTGCCAATGGGGTCACAACTGCCACCCTGCTCTCCACTCCTGGAACAGACTCCTCTGCAGAAGCCAGGGACAGGAGGAGGTATGCGCAGCACCCATCTCCTCTGTGGGCTTCTGCGTTGAGGTCGGCGATAAGGGAGTGGGTGTGCAGTCTTTTCTCAATCTCAAATAATGAAAGCAGATCTCTGTATTACACTCTGGGATGTATACTTTGCCTCTGGGAGACGCTTGGTGGAGAACTTAATTGTATCTGATTTATTTAACGTAGATTCTTACTCTATTATGGATATAGGCATATCTTTTTTTTATTTGTCTCATACGAAAGATCAGTGTCAGGCATTATTTCCCCATTCTGTGTTGGAGAACCTGAGCACAGAGAAGGATCTCTGGTTTTGTTCCGGTCGTCCATGATGACTTCTCTGGCAGCAGAGAAAAGCAATAGTATGGTAAAACGCTTGGAGAAATAGTGCTAGGATATAAAGTTTTAATTAATTTGAGAATAATACTAGAAAAGGAAATGAATAGTATATAATGATATGGTAGAAGCAGAGAAAAGCAATAGTATGATAAAACGCTTGGAGAAATAGTGCTAGGATATAAAGTTTTAATTAATTTGAGAATAATACTAGAAAAGGAAATGAATAGTATATAATGATATGGTAGAAGGACAGTAACTGGCTACTCTGCATTTCTTTAGAGAAAAATTATGAGGCAGCAGTCCTGGATTGACATAGGAGAGATTTAAGGCAGAAGCTTAGAAGAACTTTTCGATTGTCAGGATTAAGAGACCTTGGAAGATGTGACAAAGGAGAATGGGCCACTTACTCCCACTGAGAGAAGTGTAAAAGATAGAAGGCACTCCTTCTGGGAGTTTCAGATCTACTTAGAGACTGAGCCCCTAATTATCCTTTTTTTAAGAGTAGAAAAAGAGGTGAAATTTTATCAAAATTTAAATTTCAGTTTAACTTCATTTTACCGTGAATATCCAAAGGAAGGAGGTTTTTATTTGTGAGTGTATATATGTGTGGTGAGTCAAGAAATCCTATAACCTACAAGATACGAGTTAAACTCTTTAGATGTTTATTATAAAGACAGCTCTAAAACAACACATTTGGAGAAGAAATAGAGGGGAGATGCTAAGTGAGTTGAAAACTAGTGTTTTTCTTCTTCCTTTCTTTTCCTTCCTTCGTTTTTTAAAAATTTCTTTACATAAAAGTTGAAGAAAATCAATTTTCTGGGCTAACAGGTTGCAGAGCCAAAAGTAGTCATCTTTTAATTGGCTTCCAGCCAAGGAAGTTTTAGTAAATCAATCTTGGATGTTTAATGCCTATTTATTTAACAGCTCGATGTAATTTAGATACTATTAGTTTCATCTAGAAACTAAATGCAAAAATAATCTTTCATTACCTGAAAAAAACTCGCTTTAAAAAATATTTCTGAGCTGAGACAAGTAGAATGAGTTAGATTCATCATTAAGATCATGTTCCCTGAAAGGATGGCTAAATCAGGTTCTTTGTCAGCTGCATTATTAAATACTTAGTTGCACGAGCCATTACGTAGAGAAACCTAGAGAGAGGTCCCTGTCTTCTGGGAATTCATAACCTATGATCAATCACATAGCACCTCCTACAGATTTTGATTTTGCTCTATTCACTCCACAGATGTTTATTGAGTGCCTGCTACATTCCACATCTTATAACTAGGATGTATTTCCTCAAGGAAGGGCAAGTATAAGAATGAAAGAATTAAGTCAAGATGTTAATGAATAATATGAACGTGGTATATCAAGATGAGTGCATTTTAGGGGCTGCCCCGTGGCCGAGTGGTTAAGTTCACGTGCTCCGCTTCAGCAGCCCAGGGTTTCACTGGTTCAGATCCTGGGCACAGACGTAGCACCACTCATCAAGCCATGCTGAGGCAGTGTCCCACATGCCACAACTGGAAGCACCCACAACTAAAAATACACAACTGTGTACTGGGGGGCTTTGGGGAGAAAAAGGAAAATTAAAATCTTAAAAACAAAAAAGATAAGTGCATTTTTGGGATGGCACAAGATAATAGGGAGATATTAGGTGTTTGTTAGATAATAAATAATATTTTTTAGATAATGAAATAAACAGGGAAATGGCACAAGATCAGTAAATAGGAAGATCCTAAATGAGGAGCTCTTGGGCTCTGTCACTTGCGATGTACTGGTATTCGTTCTTTTCAAAATATTTGTTGAGCACCTGCCGTTGCCAAGTACTATGGTAAAGCAGGGAACCCGGCAAATGTGGTCTCAGCCCTGGGAAATGTCTGTGCTGGTAAAGAAAAACAAACGTTGAACAAAGTGCACTTGTGCTGCATGCTCTGCAGAGGCGGTCTGAGTTGTTAGGACAGTGCTACAGAAGATCTTCCTGTGCTGCAGAAGTTTTCCCTTCTCCTGCGGATCAGAGAAGCTTTTCCTGAGAGTGTGGTGCTCAGTGCTACAAACAGTAGCTCGGTGAGAGAAGGGGATGAGTGTTCCTGCAGAAGATCTGGCTGTGGAAAAGATGCTGAGGCGGGAAGGTGCTCAGTCCTTCGTGGAAACTGAGAGAAGACGCTGTGACTGGAGTGCAGTGAGTCAGGAAGAAGAAGTCTAAGATGATGCCCGCGGAGTCGGAGGGGGCTGTAGAATGCCACGTCTTACAGCTAGTGGTGAGGATTGGGAATTTGTATGCTAAGAACCGTGATGAGCCACTGGGAGAATTTTTTTGAACAGCTTTGTAGAGAGATAATTCACGTGCCATATAATTTACCCGTTTAAAGTGTACAGTTCAGTAGGTTTTAGTATATTCATAGATATGGTAACCATCACCAAAATCAATTTTAGACCATTTTCACCACCATAAAAAGAAATCCCATGCTCTTTAGCTATCGTCCCCGGCCCCCATCTGTGCATTCCCCTTAAACTTAAGTGCTGGGGCCGGCCCCGTGGCTGAGTGGTTAAGTTCGTGCACGTTCTGCTTTGGGGGCTGGGGTTTCACTGGTTCGGATCCTGGGCATGGACATTGCACCGCTCATCAGGCCATGCTGAGGTGGCATCCCACATGCCACAACTAGGAGGACCCACAACTAAAAAAAATATACAACTATGTACTGAGGGGATTTGGGGAGAAAAAAACAGGAAAAAAAAAAAAGAAGATTGGCAAAAGTTGTTAGCTCAGGTGCCAATATTTAAAAAAAACAAAACTTAAGTACTGATCTATTGTCTGTTTCTGTAGAGTTGCCTATTCTGGTCATTTCATAGAAATGGAATCAATATGTGGTCTTTTGTGACTGGCTTCTTTCAGTAGCCTGATGCTGTCGAGGTTCATCCATGTTGTCACGTGTGTCAGTACTTTATTCTTTTTTACGGCCAAGTACTATTCATTGTGTGGATACTCTGCGTTTTGTTTGCCACTCGTCAGTTGGTAGACATTTGGGTTGTTTCCCTCTTTGGCTGTTATGCGTAATGTTACTATAAACATTCATGCACAAGTTTTTATGTGGACATATGTTTTCCTTTCTCTTGGGTATATACGTAGGAGTAGAATTGCTGGGTCATATGCCAATAGAAGATTTCAAGCAAAAAATAACATAATCTGACATATTTTTTAAAATTCTGGCTTTTAAACTCTGGTTGCAGTATTGCACATGAATTGGACAGGGGAAGAATGGACAAGAATGGATGTGAGATGACCGTTAAGGAGAGCACTACAGAAGAAAGGTACATGAGAGAGAACAGTGGCTTGCCCTGAGGTGGTAGTAGGAGAGATGGAGAAAAGTGAATGGGCTCAAAATGTATTCGGGAGAATGGTTTCAGCAGCATGGTATGTGGACTTTGTAAGGACCCTTTTCCCATTATAAACATAGGGAAATATGGTTGAGTTAGAAATATGAAAGGGACTCCCAGGTTACAAAATGAAGAGAACCCAAAGCCAGAGGGTTCAAGTGGCCTAGGCTTGGTATGAGACCTGTGTGGTGGACCGTAGGGTCCGGAGGCTCAGACCTGAATGCCGTGCCCTGGTGTAGGAAGCGTGGCTTTGATGACTAGCCTGGGAGCTCTAACCGAGAACCTATAGAAAGCTAGAATTCTCAGAGGGCTGCCCAATTCATGGAAAGGTGCTTTGCCCATGGCCCAGAGAAGTGTCAAGGAAGGGGGTCTATCCAAGGGTCCAGGCAGAGACAGAAAAATCTTTGTGGAAAATTTTTAATACCCGTATAATTTGGAAATTCCAAGCCAAGAATTTAACATGGACACTAGGTCTATACTCTTGAAACCCTGAGACCGTGGCACAAGGAAATTCAGAAGCACTTTGAAGAAACATATGTATGACCCAGGTGTAAGGGACCCAGGAAAACATTCCCTACCGAAGACGTCCTCCCACAGAACGTGGCACACCCTGAAGGAAGCAATGACCCTGAGGTGCTCCCACAGAACGTGGCACACCCTGAAGGAAGC
>NC_060278.1:61313501-61347252 GCF_021613505.1 Equus quagga
ATGACCCTGAGGTGCTCCCACAGAACGTGGCACACCCTGAAGGAAGCGATGACCCTGAGGAGCTGAGGTTCTGAGAGACTCAGTGGTGCAGCCCACCGTGTAACAGAATCTTTGAATGCAGAACAGAAGCCTCAGACTGTTTCAATTGGGAACAATAATTAGAACTGACCAGTTGTGCTAAAGGCAGACTCATCTATAGAAACAGGTCATTGAATCAGGAGTGGTTCTTAAGACCAAGGGATTTTGCAAACAGTACAGTGTTATATGTATACAGAGTCCTGCTTAAACAGGAACCCACATATATAAAGCATCTAACAACTGTTTATTGAGAGACTGCCATGCGCCAGACACAGAGGTATTAAGGACACAAGGTCAAAGAATAACATCTTTCCTGCCCTTGAGGAGCTTAAGTGTGTCTATTGTGGGAAGGCAAACAAGCAAATCAGATATTCCAGGAGAGTTGTTAAGTGCTGTGATAAAGGTGTGTTCAGATTGCCGAGTGGCACAGAGGAGGGGTTGTAAACCAGCCGAGCAGGGTGACAGAGGGGGTGTGCCAGAGGAGGGGAGAGGAGCTGGGTATGGAAAGGCAACTGGAAGTTAACTCTGAGGAGTAATAGGAGGATGGTATTTTATAGGGAGCACGAGAAATTCAAGGAATGAGTTCCATATGCCTGAAGCTGGGAGAAGGTAAGGCCAGTGTAGCATTTCTGAAAGTGTCTTGTGTGAAATAGATGAAGGGAAAAAAAGCAATTTTTGCCAGATGGATTTATGAAACAACAAGTTAGGCAAAGTTAAACAGGATTACTCAAAAGCTTTCTCAGGATCATTCCTCTCCAGGGTTGAGGGTGGAGGGTGGGGCGTGGGGGGTTAGAATTTGCAGCATTTTCCACATTTCTGTGTCCATCAAATAGTTTTGTTTTGTTTTGTTTTTCACAGAAACCCAAGACTGGTATTCCACTGGGTATACTTTGGAAGTTGTGGAGCTAGAGAGGTAGGCAGGAACCAAATCATGTAGATTATTATCTGTACTGTGCTGAGAACTTGAGCTTCTGTTCTCAAAGCTATGGAATACCACCCAAGTATTTTCAGCTGGGGAATGACTTGATCAAATGAAACATATCATTTAAGCCTTTACAGAATTAGAGCCATTTAGTTTCTCCCTCTAGACAAACATAAGCTGAAAGAAGAAAAAATCACATGTTTTGAAAACAGCTAAATTTTCCTCCTGAAAGAGCATGCTGGGTGCTAATTCTTCTCTTGAAGCTGCAGCTTTCTCTGTAATCAGCTCATTGTGGAAGCGTTTTGGCTCCTGCTGGGAAACCATGATGGAGGCCTGAAGCCTGCATTCACAGGTCCAGTTGGAAACAATTAGTGAGCACTGGGATAAATGGTGCTTTAAAACTGGCCACAGCAAGACTTGACCAATGGAAAAGTCACCTCTCAGAAATAGCCTCCATTTGCAGTGTAATGGCGCGAGGACGAGGACGTGGTTTTGCCGTTGGACCTGCACAGCTGGCTTTCCTTTTCTAAGAATGTGTTGTTCTGAGAGGGGATAAGTGGGCACATCCCAGGGCGCCAGCAATCAGTCTCGGCTCTACATCCCGTGGTAACAGTTCTCTACTCGGTTTGTTAACTACAGATGTATTGTTAAATAGACAGAGCTAGACACAAAAGGATACATGATGATACCAAACAATAATAATAAACATGGCAATGTTAACACTGGATTTTTCTGTAGGGTTATGGGTAATTTTTATTTTCTGTTTTAGTTTTTTCTGTATTTTCCAAAGTTCCAGAGTGATAAAGTGTTACCATTATAATGGGAGCGAGTAGGGGGAGCAGGAGAGCTTGAAAACATCAACTCCAAGGACAGCTCTCTCTCTCTCATGGCCTTCTGAAGTCTGTGAAGGTGGCCATGGTCATGGAAGCGTGAACACCATAGTCGAGAGATGCAAGGTTTGCAGGATTCTAGACAGTTTCTGATTTTGCTACGTAAGCTCAGGTAGGACTTCTGAAACAGCTTATTACTTTTAAGAAGGGCACGATCTTAGATTTACAGAGTTCCTTTTCTTTTTTTTCCCCCCTCAAAAGCTCAGGTGTGCTCGAATGTCTTCTCTTTGCATGACGAAAGGGGACAGGAGCGATGCTCCCTGTTTACAGGTGGAAATGCTGAGGGGTCTCCTATCGTCACACCTGGAGTCAGAGGCACAGGGATCTTCACTCAAGCCTCGTTTTCCTCCTCACTGAACTCACTAAGCATTTCTTATGAATTTAAGAAGAACGGTTTTGGTTCAGGGGCCAGTCCCTCTTAATGTGCAGCTGGAATGTGGCAGTCTCCGCCCCATAGCCCTTAAATCACTGCCGTCCGTCTGTCCATCTTTGGGCCGCTCCTGAGGCTGCAGAAACCTACGGGGTCGGCAATGGTGAAGGGGTTGACGGGCTGCAGACGGCGGATAGAAATGGCAAGTGGCAAGCAGCTGGTGGATGGCTCTGCAGGGCTGTCGGGGCCAGGCAGCAGCTGTCACAATAGAGCCGCAGTTGAGTTGACTTTCCAAAGCTCCAAGGTTTCCTTAGCAACAAAATGTAAACAGTTCCCTCGGCTAATATTAGAGTCTGATAGTGTCTGCCTTTGATCCTCTTGCTCTGTTTCTCCTCCAGCTTTTTCCCTCTCCCCCAGCCCCACGCCTGAATTTTACATCTGTTTTATGAGTGCCTATTCTTTATAGAAATGACTAAAATAGTTTTTTTCCACAAGAAACTAAAATTTGTCTGTCTTTCCCCAAATAGCCCACACGCGACTCTGCTTTGCTTGGTCAGGATGTGGTCAGTACTGGCTGAGTGGTATATGCCTCACTTAGCGACCTTGAATCCCTTGGGGTCTTTACAAGCCAGGTAGTTGTTCCTGCTAATGTGAAGCTGTCATAAAATTAATTTGGCCTCATCCTTGGAATGTTAGAAATTTAAACTATGTAATTAAACTCTGAGTCATGGATTTTTGGGGTTTTTTGGTGTGGAAGATGGGCCCTGAGCTAACATCTCTGCCAATCTTCCTCTGTTTTGCTCGTGGGATGCCACCCCAGCATGGCTTGATGAGCAGTGTAGGTCCGCACCTGGGATCCAGACTGGTGAACCTCAGCTGCTGAAGCAGAGCACTCGAACCTGACCACTCGAACCTGACCACTGTGCCACCAGGCTGGCTCCTGAGTCATGTTTTTTAAACATCATTTGGCTCACCTCTCTGTCTCCAAGCTAAAGACAGGCAGCTGTCAATTCAAAAAGGTAGTCTACAAGACAGAGTCCACAGGTTCCTCCAGTCTCTCAGTTTTGGTTCTAAAATGAGTACTTTCTGGGGCCGGCCCAGTGGTGCAGAGGTTAAGTGCTCACGTTCTGCTTTGGCAGCCTGTGGTTCGCCGGTTCGGATCCCGGATGCCGACATGGCACCACTTGGCACACCATGCTGTGGTAGGCATCCCACATATAACACGGATATTAGCACAGGGCCAGTCTTCCTCAGCAAAAAGAGGAGGATTGGCAATAGTTAGCTCAGGGCTATTCTTCCTAAAAAAAAAAAAAATGAGTATTTTCTTTTCCTATTCCTATCTAAAAGACTGCAGCAGTGCTGAACTTAGCAAGTTTTTCTCTACTGATAGAAATAGTTCTCTCTCTTCCTAACTATTAATATTGAATAGGAAGAGAGAGAAATGTGTATGGCAGTAGGTTGCCGTTCTGGAGGCTTCTGGGTTGCTTATGTGGTTAGTCACTTGTTAGCTTATGAGCTTACACGGATTATGCTTAGTATGGTTCCTCTCCTGCCTAAGTTAGCGAGGGCAGTTTCCATACTGTGCACTATGGATATTGGGTATTGTTGATTGTAGGGTGAACCTTGTTCACATTTCATCTCTCTGAATTCAGGGTGTCTTATTGCTAGTTGTCATTCCTGCACACGAGTGAATTTGGTCATAGGTATTCCTCTTGTTACTTCCGCTGAGTTATGTGTGTTGCTGGTACAAAGTATGTCTAAGTAAGTTTAGAAGATGCCTTTCAATAACTATTAAATTACGGATGAAAAGGTAATAAAAAAGCCTGTGTGATTGGCACTGTTTTGTCTTTCTTGGGGTGAATAAAGCTGTGATGCATCTTGAAGCTGATGGTGTTTTAGATTTGCTCCAGTGTAGTACCGTTTAGCCAGTGAGTGTGCTGCTGTTGGTCTATACTTAAAAACATGGAGTGGGAAGTGACTGCTAATGCATATGGCATTTCTTTTTGGGGTGAAGAAAATGTTTTAAAATTGATTGTGGTGGTGATTGCGTAACTGTGAATACACTAAAAACCACTGAGTGGTATACTCGAATGGGTATGTGAGCTATATCTCAATAAAGCTGTTTAAAAACACCACTGGTGCCCTTTAGCGCCTCTGAACAGTTCTAGGAAAGACCTGGGTGATGCCTGCTCAGAGTTACTACAGTAAGATTTAAGGGCCCTGAATGTAAAGTCTGTTATCTTTTTCCTGTATTTCTGTTGCTAAACACGACTTGAGCCTCGAACTCACTTCATTTTCCAGAGACAGTGGCATTTGTCACACAGTTCCACAGCACACCACCTATCAGTTCAGAAGTGGGGGCCTAAAAAGTTTGGGGGCTGGCCCCGTGGCCGAGTGGTTAAGTTCGCGCGCTCTGCTGCAGGCGGCCCAGTGTTTCGTCGGTTCGAATCCTGGGCGCGGACATGGCACTGCTCGTCAGACCACGCTGAGGCAGCGTCCCACATGCCACAACTAGAGGAACCCACAACGAAGAATACACAACTATGTACCGGGGGGCTTTGGGGAGAAAAAGGAAAAAATAAAATCTTTAAAAAAAAAAAAAAAAGTTTGCCCTCCCCCTCAGGACACACGCAGGAAGCCGTTCCCTGATGCAGCAGAGCCTCTGCTGGTTCTGTCCAGTCCCCAGCCACTTCAGAGTGAAGTGAGCAGTCACCCAGCGCCTGCTCCTCACAGCTCTTATCAGCCATGTGCTACAGTTAATCTCCTTCTGATACAGTGGTTCTTTTTTCAGAGCTGAGAGTATTGGTGACATGTGGGAGGGACCAAAATTTTGTGCCTCCACTCAACCCCCCCTCCTCTTCTGCTGGTTGATGTTCCCATGTTAGAAAAAGACAGTGGCTCATAATAATCTCGTAAAATGAGCTCTGGTGTTTACTAGGGGAGAACAGCCGGAGGAGTGGCCACCTGTTGGTGGAAAATTGGGCTTCTGGGAAAGCTCTGTGCAGGTGTGTGGCAAGGTGTGTCTGAGGAGCTTGACCTCTCTCACCTGGAATGATCTGAGCTGGCAGTGGGAGTTTCTTGGCGTTCCTGGTTTTGTGGAAATCCCAGGCACAGGAAGTTGATCTTTGCGTCTGGGGAATTGAGATAAGCCTCTGTCCTGTTTGCTAGCACCCTCTGTGTTTGGGCGCTCACTCTGGTGTGCTGAGTTGAGACATCAGCGAGTTCTGGGCATGGAACAGCAGAAGCAGTAGGTGAAATTTCTTTGCTTGACAGCTTTGACGTCCTGGATGCGTGTTTCCACTCTGAGTCCTCTTCTCTCGCTGCTGGTTCTGGGGGAAACGGGCTGGGTTGCACACATTGTTTTGGTGGTGGTGTGGATGCTGAGACTAAGATGTCGTGTTCAGAATAACTGGTTTGGAAGTTCTTTGGTGTTTCTTCATTCCTAATGAATTTAAACATGTGCACTGACTTAAGGATCCCACCCAAGAGGTTAGGGCCGCAGAGGACAATTAAGAATTTCAAGAAGTAAGAACATGCTTCTCTTTTGAAGAGGAAACTGATATTGGTAAAATTATTCTTAAGTTGGATGGTAGTACACAGGTAGTGGTTGTATTCTTTATATCTTTTGTCTCTTAAATGTTACATAATATTTAAGTTAAAGAAGAAATCATTGGATGTTTAGGGCAGTTGCAGAGAGAAGCTGGTTTAGGTAGCTGAAGGGGTAGATTGCTTCTTGAGTTGGCCTTTGAACAGGAGCTTATAAAATGAAGGGACTGGTTCACTGAGGTCGGGGTAGAAGCCGTTTCCTAATGACAAACTACAATCAGACTGAATCTTAGTGAAAGTGAACGTTTTCCCATCCCTGTAAACTGAGACGTTTCCTCATTGCTCTCGTATGCCCACAGGACCAGTTTCTAGACAAAATTCAGAATCACGCTGCGTTGGGCAGGGTAGACACTCCTGCTGAAGGGTCCCATGCCCACTGGACTCTCGGGACTCGGCCTGTCCAGAGCGACACTGTCTTCCCTCCCCGCTCCTCGCTGCTCTTCTGTGCGGGTTCCGCATCTTTGGTAACTGCGTCCCTCTGTGTGCTCAGGTGGCTCAGACGCTTCCAGAACGTGTTCCACTGGAGCCCCCTCTGTTCCTGCCCAGCCTGCTTTCCAGAACGGCCTCCGTCCCCCTCTGTCGAACAGAGCCCACCCTCCCAGAAGAACTCCTGCAGGTTGGCTGCCTGCTCCCCCAGCCCCAGGCTGAAACCGGTGTTCTCTCCTCAGGGTTCTTAGGACTGGTTTAACCAGCTAGACTGCGCTGTCTCTCTTAGTCACGACATCATGAGCTTCTAGAAGGTGCTTTGTGGTTAGGCTTTCTCCACACCACAGGGCCTAATACGTAGTAGGCGTTGGTTAAATGTTCATGGAATAAAGTTGTTTCTCCAGCGAAAATGTGGGAATCCTCTGTGCCCAGAAGATGGCAGCAGAGGAACGGCCATTGATCTCCTTGGCGTAATGCTCCCGAGACCCTCCCATGTTTGGATAATGTTGCGGATAAGCATATCTTCCCATCCCATTAAGTGTTCTAACGCAGGCAGGTCAGGTGTTTTTGGCGCGTGGAGGCCTTTGTGGACTTCCACTCTGCTGCTGCTTCACGCGAGAGCTGCCGGCACAGGTGAAAAGCCACCTGGGTTGCAAGGCAGGAGGCCTGGTTTCCTCTTCAGCCAAGCACACAATTGATGCCTTCACAGGAAGCCATTTAACTTCGTTAGTCTCAGTTTTTGAATTGGTTATCAGTGGAGTTGGGAGATCTGTAGGTAGTACTGGATTCTAAAATCACAGGGTTCTAAGTCTTCAACGACTGTCTGTTTACATGCTCAGTATTGTGCTAAGAACTGTGTGTCCAGTGAGAAGGGGATACACCCTAGGCTGTGCCCTCAAGACGGGGGCCACACATACACACGCAGTAAACCACGAGTGTGGACAAAGGAGCGGCACATCCTGAGTGCACTTGTGCTTGGGTGGGTCTGTTATCGGATCAGAGAGGGAGGTGACTGACTCAGCATGCAGTGGGGAGAAAGGGCCTCTTGTGCCAGCAGAGGTGGAATTGAGTTGGTTTTCAGACACGTGGAAGGTTTACATGGGGTAAGAGAGTTAATATTTTTCAAAGCTTATTCTATGCCAGCACCCTCCTAGATGCGTTTAATCCTCATAACTTTGTGAGATAAGTAATAGTATTGTCTTAATACCTACAAGAAAATGAAGGCTCAAAGAGATCACAGAACCTGCCCCCAGGTGCAGAGCCAGTCAAGGGCAAAGCCGGATTCAAAATCACGTCAAAGCCCGTGCGTGCTCCTCTGTGCCACTGAGCAGACGTGTCCGAGGGGCCAGTCCTTGTCGGGCTGTTCTCTACCATAAGGTAGCAGCGTGAGCATGGGGGCTAGGATCTCTTGATGTTTCTTTGAAAGGAAGATAAAACTTCTGGGAAATGCCTGTTTGTCCTAGGAGATACCACTTCTGAAAACAAAGAAAACTGAAAACTTTCTGTTCTCTCTGAAATCTAAATGGGAATTAAGGGTTTCTGAAAACCAAATGAGCAGTTGTCTTGTAGGTGAACTGGCTCGTTCAGTATTTTGTGAGGAGGTTGGGTCTGAGAAGTTTACCTCTGGAGAAGTCCAGAGCCATGGCAGGCGTATTTCTATTACAAGAAGTTTTTAAAAATTGGAATTGGCTGACAGGAGTTACCTGTGTGATGCATTGTTTCTGTTCTTCTTTAAACAATTTTTTTCCCTCTTCCTCAGTCTCTTAGTTAACCCTGGGTGGTATACTGACCCAGCTCCATAATTTGTATCCTCTGAGGACGTCTTAGTCTTCTAACCTGAAAAAGGGAGATAGAATGTGATTCATGATTCTTGTGCATTTGTGCTGAAAATTGCTCACTGCTCATTGACATGGAAATAAAATATAGTAATAGCCCCAGGATCCTTCAAAAACTAAATTCCTTTTTTCTTTTTAAGATTGGCCCCTAGACTAACATTTGTTGCTAATCTTTTCTCTTCTTCTTCTTCTCCCCAAAGCCCCCAGTAAATAGTTGTATATTTTAGTTGTAGGTCCCTCTGGTTGTGCTATGAAATTCCTTTTTAATGAAGCTTACAGTGTTTAAAAGAACACTTGGCACAAACAATCCATAAATAACAGGAAACAGAACTGCAAGCTTAGCTGTAACTATGACAGAAATACACCTGCAAAGAAGGTTTATTTGTCCTTGACGGGTGCTTGTCTTTCCCATCTGAGTGGAACCCACCTTTGGCGCTGCACTGCCCTGTAGGAGCGCCATCTCCTACTCTTCCTTCGCCATTGCTCTAATTTCACTTCATCCACTTCTAGCCTCCTGTTCACTCTTACGAAAACCTATTAAAATAGAAATCCTGTCCCTCACACCTATCCAGGGAAATTGCTCTGGCGAAGGGCTCCGTGGTATTCCCAATGATCAGATTCCTCGGTCACTCATCCTCCGCCTTGACCCCAGGGCAGTACTCATCAAGGATGACCACTGCCTTCTTAAATCTTTATGCGACCGTGAACTCGGTGACCCCCTTCTTTCCTGGCTCACTTCTGCGCTGTCTGATTGCTCTGTCTTTGTGTCCCTGTTAGCCCTTTTTCTCTTGCAAACATCTTAACTTCTGTTGCTCAGGCTTCCTTCTTTTCTCTTCCCATGACTCTCCCCAGCTGATCTTACCCCTCCATTTGCTTCAGCTGTCACTCGCATCTCTTTCCAGCCCAGACTTCTCTGCTGAGCTTCATAATAATACTACGTGGAAAGGGCCTACTCCCAACAGAGCCTGACTTCTGAGCCACCCATAAGTACAGGCGCTTCTGGCCATTGTTTTCCTTTCCCCCTTGTTTCTTCATCTGTTTCAAGTATTGTTACAGGTGTGTATTTCTTTGAGTTCTCAAGTCCTCTTTAGAAAGAGGGTAAACAAATCAAACCGCTCCCTTCCCTCTGACCCAGAAAAGCTAGAAAGGGAGAGAGAAGTCTATTTGTTCTCATGTAGTTTTACAAATCTTTGTTCATGGTCCTTCGTAAGTGTCTCCCAATTGAGAAAGTTGGTAGTCGAACTAGAAACGACCTTCTTTGCTCCTCACTAGGTCCTGGCTGTCTTTATCAAGAACCTTCAGCTCCTTCCTCTCCATCTGTACTGCCCTCTGTTAACTCAGGCCTCCAGCTGGGCCCGAGCCTTGTCTCCCCTGCCCCGCCCACCAGCATACCCTCTGCAGGGCTGCATTAGCCATCTTTCCAAAATGCAGATCTGATCAACTCCCTCTTCTGCTTGACGTCCAAGAATGGCACCCCAGAAATGTTGAGTGCCTGGTTTTCTAGGAGGCCTCTTCCCATTTTCTTTAGATTCTGCTCAGACCACCTCCCCTGTGGCGTTTTATTCCTATCCAGAGCATGATTTCCTAGGACATTTTTTATCTTTATTTTAATTATCGCTGGTTTATATATACAACTTCTCCACGAGATCCTGCTGGAGATCAGGCTGCTTCTTCATGTTGATATGAAGTATCTGGGACAGGTCAAAACATGTAAGATGGGAAAATGGTTGGTGAATGGAGTGAAAAAAATGAACACACTATTGACCAAACTTTTAAAATAGTAAATAAACAAATGCATAGGTAGTTAGGGCCAATCCCAAGACAGAAGTGTAATAACCGAGACTCTGAATTTCGTCCATAAGCTCAGTTCAGGTCAGTAGTCCTTTTGGAGCAGCTAATGATGCAGGCTGGGCATAGTGCTGCATGTTGGTGATGTAATGACAAAGACGGCCGCCTTCCCGGAACTTAGAGACTGGTGCTTAGCAAAGGGTAGAATTTGAGGGGGTTGATTTCACCGGGTCTTCAGCTCATTTTGTTATAATCTTAGTTTAGTGGCTGACACCTGATTTAGGGCTGAGGCAATTGTGGGTTTACATGTTACTTTTTAGTGTTAATGAAAGAGGCAATGTGTTCCTTCAAGAGTGAGTTGTAAAGCTTTTTCTGCCATTAAAAAAATTCCTCTTATTTCAATAAAAAAAAAATTCCCCTTAGCCTGGAGTTGGGGGGAGTTTGGCTACAAAGGGGCACGAGAGAATTTTGGGTGGTGATGGAATCACTCTGTATCTTGATTGTGGCGATGGTTACGGGACTGTAGGCATTTGTCAGATCTCATAGACTTGTGTGCTATGAAGGGCCAGTTTACCGTGTATAAACTACACGTCAAGAAACCTGGCTTTTGAGGAGTGCCACTGAGTCTTACCTGAAGGAATTCGAGTCGCCTGAAGAGTGGGGTGATGGGTAGGAAAGATGATAGTCTGTTTTATAGGCCTTCTCGGAAGGTGATTTCATTTAGGCCCCCTCAGCGGGTCTTCCGTTCTAGACCCCTCCCTCCTTCACCTGAGCTTCGGGAAAGTCTGCAAGTCCCTGAACTTGTTAGCGGGATTGTGTTATACGCATGTGCTGCTTTCTGAGAGGGAGACAGTTTTCATCTGACTGTTCGGGTAGGTTGGTGGTCGGTAAGGGCTGACCACCCGTGTGGGAACTCCCACTTCCCAGGCCCCTTTCTTTCCTAGGAGGAAAGGGGGGCCAGTTCTGCTGGGGCAGAGCAGAGGTGTCCGCGGTGCCCCGTCTCGGCCCTGAGAGCCCCTGTGCTCACACAGCCCTGTCCCAATGCTCTGCTCTCATAGGCTAGCGCCCGTCCCTCCTCACCAGCCTGGGTCTCGACTCCCCCTGTCCCTGCCCAAGGCTGGCCCAAGGGCGTGTCCATGTCCTGCTGGCTAACTTACTTCAGTACTCACATAGCCTGGAGAGCACTGCCTTCCGTACCGCTGCCCGCGGTGCCGTGAGTTCTCTTCTAGTGTGGTGTATCAACATATCTCTGTATGTAGATCTTGCTGCCTGGAGCAGTCCTTTGAATATTAGTGATCATTTTTAAAGCTAAAAGCTCTTTAAGTTCTTGGAGCTGGCCTGGCGGCCCAGTGGTTAAGTTTGTGCACTCCACTTTGGCAGCCTGGGGTTTGCAGGATCGGATCCCAAGCGCAGACCTAGCACCACTCGTCAAGCCACGCTGTGGCAGCATCCCACACAAAATAGAGGAAGACTAGCACAGATTTTTGCTCAGGGTCAGTCTTCCTCAAGCAAAAAGAGAAAGATTGGCAAGAGATGTTAGCTCAGAGCCAGTCTTCCTCATGCAAAAAATAAAAAGTTTATAAACTTTTCCCCAATATGCATATCTTAAGTAGAAAATAAGAGTTATCCATGATCTCACCATTCAGCAATATCCCTGCTGACATCTTTGTATGTTGTATTTATTTGAGATCATGGTGTATATACATTTTTCTTTTAAAAATATTATTAAATATTACAAACATCTGATATATCAATTTTCTGTCTCGATCAAATCCTAGTATTTTGCTACATTGGCTTCAATTTTTCTTTAAATAAAATGTTAAAAATATAGTTTAAGCCCGTTTGTGTTGCCTTGGTCTCACCCCCTTGGTGCCCTCCCTGGGAGAAGTCACTGTCCTGAGTCCGGCATGAGCGTTTTCCAATTTCTGTTAGTTCGTATCACCTCGTGTGTACACGTATATGATGCTTTTACGTTTTTATTATCTACAGAAATTGTATCATTCTGTGCACACCCTTCCGAAACCTACTCTTCTCACTTAGCATTCTGTTCCTTCATTGTAGTCCATTGTGTGAATAGACCGGTTTTGTTTTTTTCCTGTTTAAATGACATTTGGGTCATTTCCTCTTTTCTTCCTTTTTTGCTAATACTAATTGTGCTGCTGTGCACATTCTTGTTCATGTTTCCTTGTTTAGATGTGAAGCGTTCTCAAGAGTGTTCATTTCCAGACAGAGTTTCTGAACCTGGAGCGTGAGAGCGTCTTCGTCAAGAACGCCAGACTGCTGTCTGGTTCCCTCTCGCCTGCCATGTGTGAGAGTCTGGTTCTCAGCAATTGAGGTCATCATTGCTAACGCCAGAGATCTTTGTGTTTGCAAATCTTAGGAAGATGAAGTGGTTTCTCCTAATTTGCATTTCATGATTACTAGCAAAACTGAGCATTTTCTCTTATGTTTGTAGACTTTTCAGGTTTCCTGTTTTGTAAATTCCCTGATTATATGCGTTGCTGATTTTTTTCTGTTGGTCTTTGGTCCTTTTTTTAAAAAAATTGGTAGAAGTTCTTTACCCATTCTAGATACTAATACTTTGCAGTTATGTCTCTGTAGTCGTTTTTAGTTTGTCTTCTAATGTCTATATAGTATTCTATCATATGTATGTTCCCTAATTTATTTCACCATTCCCCCTATTGTTTGAGATTTGGGTTATTTCCATGAAGATTTTGTGTATTGACGTCCTTGGATTTTCCCATTTTAAAACCCATCCAGTGGTGGTGCTGAGTTTGGCCTGGTCTGTTTTGTAGCAGTGAGGAGTATGTGAGACAGTTGGCCAGATCCAGTTGGTGCAGCCTGGGGTATGGAATAAAGCAGCGCTCACTGGCCTTCTTTGTGCTTGAATCTGCCCTGCTTGGCATTAGGGACACCTGCTCTGACCAATGAAGGAACTGTGGAGTGGCCTACATAAGGAAAGCGTCGTCATTTGTGGAAGTGGCTTTGGCACTCCAGGCTGGAGTGCTTTTACTGGAACAAGCGTTCAGAGGTGCAAGAATTCGAGATGGTATAGTGCGAACTAAGGTGGTCATGTTGTCTCTAAAGCAGGAGTCCTCGGAGCCGTGGCTGCTGCTGTGTACCTTGGAGTCTAGAGCAAGGTCAGCAGCCTTTTCTTTAAGGGGCAGACCATGAATGTCTTAGGCCTCATGGGCCGGATGGTTTCTGTTGCAGCTTCTCCGTTCTGCCGCTGTGGCACGGTGAGCAGCAGGCTCATCCCGCTCATCTCTGGACTGTCCGTGATGGCTTGGGTGCCACAGCAGGTGCTGAGTGGCCTTGCAAAGCTGAAAGATTTACCCCTGGCCCTTTACAGGAAGAGTTTGCAAGCCTCTGCAAACTCAGCTCTACTGATATTTTGGGCCCGATAGTTAATTCTTTGTCATTGCCCCTGGGGGGCCAGATTGTCCCCTGTTGAGAACTACTGGCCTGAGCCTCCAGTGAGGCGGTCTTCAAGCTTACCTGGGGGGACGCAGCACCTAGGATCGCCCAAGGGCAGATGAAATAATATCCAGAGGAGAGTGCTGCGGGTCTCCCTGCCTCCTCCCTGCCCTCCCTGGGAAATGAGAAGTAGCATTGATTGGTTTGGGACGGTGTATAAAATATGCATCTAATGGAATGGTATTTTGGAAACTGTTAGCAGCATTGGCTCTGCTGAACCCCAAGATTCTGCCTTCCTTCCCTCTTCTCCTCCCCTTCCTTCTCCTCCTCTTAGTAACAGCTTCTTAGCCCGTTCCCAGCTTTGCCTGGGGCTTGCTGGATAGCAGCGGTGCCTTTCCTAGTGTCGGAGGGAGCCCAGGTGCTGAGCCTGCAGCCTTCCCCAGCAGCCACTTACCTTTCGTGCTCGTCGTCTCCACACACCTCTGACCTTCATTCTGCCATGCAGGCCTGGGTAAGGAGGTAACAGTGTGTTTCTTGGAGCTCCCTTTGTCGGAGGGGCCAGAGAGAGGGAGGGTGGTGCCGCGGAAGGCCTGTACGGGCAGCAGGGTGTAAATGCCGCAGTTAGGAGAAAAGTAGCTTGGAGTGTGCTCTGTCTGGGAGCTTGCTCCTATTGCTGTATCTGTAAATGTCTTAAAGGTGGGAGCCCCAGCACTACGTCATACAACTTAAAAACCACATATAAAATGCAGAATTACTGTAATAATGCCTCTGAGAAGCATAGAAGAAAAAGGAGAACTTTAAGAAGAAAATAAAAGCAATTGCTTTTGAACTTAGCTGGCTAACAAACTGCATTCTGTTAGGTTTGGGTTCTGTGAGCTGGATCTGGTTTTCAGGGTTGAGGAGAGGGCTTGATGATAATGTCTCAATGGGTTTCTCTGGACTCCTGGAGCTGTGCCATCCAATATGGTAGCCAGTAGCCACATGTGGCTATTTAGATTTAAATTAATTAAAAATTAAATCAAATTAAAAATTCAGTTCCTCCGTCACACTACGCATTTTAAGTCCTCAGGAGCCACGTGTGACTAGTGACCGCCAGACTGGCTGTGCAGATGTGCAACTTCCCACTATCATACAGAGTTCCATTGCACTGGACTAAAGACAGTGGCCCGTGGAATACAGGAAATTCAGTATTTGACCAGAGCCAGTGAATGGTCATGTTAGTGAGAAGACTTGGAGGCCATTTGTCCAGAGTCAGCATGAGTATGGACTCACTGCGGGCTAAAGCTAGATGGAACCTTAACAACTAGGGCCTCACTCCTTTATTTTGTAAGCAAAGAAATTAAGGTCCCGGGAGATTAAATGATTCTCTTAAGGTCAAACAAGTAGCTAATGGCAGAACTGACACTAGAACCCAGGGACATGTTCTTTCCACTGTGGCACAGTGTTAGCATCCCACATCCAGTTAGAAATAGCAAGGAAAATTTGAACTGAAACCTGCCTGATCGGGAGGCCCTGGCAGCTGTGGGGTCCGCTCTGTCCTCTGAAGGAGAGGGCAGCCCCACAGGACCTCTCACAGGTAGGTTGTTCCTTGTTGCCGTATAGTGTGTTGATGGCAGCCTCTGGAAGTGTGAAGTCATCCTTTCCCGAGATAGAGTGTTGACTATGGCATACTTTTGGGAAACATCAGAGATGCTAGGAGAAGTTAATACAAGACCTCCTTATTCGCTAATTCCTGATATTGCTAGATGTAGAAAGAAAAAGCAGTGCATCGCTCCACATAGTTAGGGTACCAGGGAGCTGAGTGGAAGAAACAGTTGTGCTGTGGGATAAGAAAAGCTATACCAGAAGTAAGAGACCACATGGATGGTTCCCTTTTGGTCTATGACTGAACCACACTGTGACCTTGGGTAAGTATTTTAATGTTTCCTTGGCCATTGATCGACTTGTCTGTAAAATAGGAGTAATTTTATTATCTCCACATGAAGTCTTGGAATTAGATCACATGACTTCTTGAGGTCATGAAGTTTTACTCATAGGTCTGTGGTTCTGTCGTTCCTCTAAGTGTGCCCCCCCCCTGTAGCTATCCATATATGCTTCCAGGTTGGTATCAAAGAAGTTCTTTTTGGCCTCTCTGAAATACCTTTGTTTGGATGTCCTTCTACATAGGATGTAGTCCACGCAATGACAGCTGTCTTATAAGACCAGTAGATAACTTGTGATTAATGGCCACAGCATCCTGAGGGCTGTGAAGGACATGTGCTCAGCTTGGTCCTTCCCTGTTTGAAGCTGACTGTTTAAGTCCTCTCCCCTCTTCAGCACAGATTTCAGATGTAGGACTCCTTAACAGCTGTTTCAGGAACCAACGTCCTACTGGTGGATTCCAGATGAAAATTTTATTCTCCCACATTCTAGGGAAGACAACTTTGTTCTAGTCTTGGAAATCCTGGCTATTTCTCTTTCATTCTTCTACTTAAAGTAGTTTTATTTTACTTAGCTAGCCCTTTGAACCTTCATGGAAAATGTTTTCAAGGGAATTAAGACCTCTTCCAAATGAATTATCCATTCCCAGTAAAATAGTGAAGGGGAACTCCTTGACTAGACTGGATGGGGTGGATATTAAGGCACACCCAGCCTTGCTGTGCGTTAGTGTGGTGATGAAGATCCTGCACTTGGAGGAGGAGGGTGTGGTGGCATAGCACTCGCCACGCTGCGCTGAGACTTGCTGTGTGCGGGGCGGTGGTTTCAGTGTTGTGTGTGGGCTTTCTCGTAGAGTCCCCCTCGTCCGTGTCCATTACGGCTGTTAGCCGCTTCATTCGGTGGGAACTTGGGCTGAGAGGGCTTCGATGCTTCACCCAAGATCATTGAGCAAGGAGGTCGGGGAGCCAGGGTCCAAACCCAGGCAATCTGATTCCCATGCCAGGGTACTTTATCACTACACTGCACTTGTCAGAAGGTATTTTAAGGCTTTTATTATTATTTATTGTGACTTTCTTGGTGCTCACTGCTCACTTGCGAGGCGTTTTGCATGGCTTCTTAAGACAAAAGTACTCCATCTGTAGCAGGTAAAGGGGCTATGAACTTTAGAGGCAGCAAACAAGTTATTTTTATGTGGTCATGCATAGTTCTCCATAATTATTTGAATTCCACTGGTTGTGTAACCTCAAAGTCATAGCAAATACAAAGAAAAATGCTTCCTGCTCTCTGGGAAACACAGTAGACAGAAATGGTAATTAAAGGACTTGGCATTGGAGTCCCTTCCTCTGCCACTGAACTGGGGTGCTGGCCTCGTTTTGTCTGCATGCCAGAAGGCCGAGGGACGGATGGAAAGCCGTGGCTGCTGTGATTCTTTCTGTGATACTGTCTTGTGAGCCCAGACCTGTCCTCTTTTGATGGCTTTCAGTGAAGAACCGTGTAGCACTCAGGTTCATGGATGCCTCTGATGCCTCTCAGAAAGAGCCAAGTCTGTTGAGTGTGGGTTTGGTCTAGTGTAGGAGTTAGCAAATTTTTTCTGTAAAGGGCCAAATAGTGAATATTTTAGACTTTGCAGACCATTTCATCTCTAGCACAAATATTAAACTCTGCTGCTGTAGTTGGATGAAACTTTAATTACAAAAATGTGGCACGCCAGATTTGCCCCAAGGACCATAGTTTGCTCACGCTGGTCTGGATTTTAGAAGTATGAGGAACTGGGCTCTGCTCAAAACATAGTGTGTCCCCAAGGCAGCCGTGAGTGAGGGTGTCACCTCTCTGAACCAGGACTCCACATCTAAGTAAAGAAAAATGAATGAAAATGTTCCTTCCTTCCTCAAAAATGTTTACAAATTCAAGTACTGGAGTTTTCTGTGTTTTGTTTTCAAAGATTTTTTTTCTTATAACTTATAAAAATCTCATAGTGATACTGGTTACAAAATGTAGATGATATTTCTTTTTAAAAAATAAACAATAGTGGCCGGCCAGGTGACGTAGTGGTTAAATTCATGCACTCTGCTCTGGCAGCCCGGGGTTCACAGGTTCAGATCCCGGGTATGGGCTTACACGCCACTCGTCAAACCTTGCTGTGGATGTGTCCCACATACAAGATAGAGGAAGATGGGCACAGATGCTAGCTTAGGGACAATCTTCCTCACCAAAAAAATTTTTGAATAGGAATAAATAAACTATATACACTATATCGTTATATAGATAGATACATAGATAAAAATCTAGATATACATGTAGTGAAATAAAAATGGGGTTATGTTCATGTGGTGAAATTTTAGTTTATTTTTATTTTCACATTTTTGTCTTTTTTCTAATTTTTCCCATGAAAAACATGTATGATTTCAAATATTTAAGACTCCAAGTCAGGTAAAAGTCTCTTGATCTTAGCTACCAGACCTGTTTTTACCAACTCTGTTCTCTCGCTCATTAAAGCTCTCTAGAGTAGGCAGTGGGATAAGGCAGTTTGAAGCTCACTCTTTCATAGTGGCTTCTATTGAGTGTGCAAAGAAGAGCTGAAGTCAAGAATTAAATATAATAGTGATGTTCTGTGTGTTGCAGGTAGAAATGACATGTGAACAGGCTGGCTGGCGGCCCAGACAGGTTCCATGGGGACTTAGTCCTCAGGGTGGCCACCCATTCTGAGGTCTGGTCCACAGCTTCACACGTTTTAGGACTTAATTTTTTTCAGTTCCTGCCCAGAGGAGAGAAATATATTAAGGAAGGATTCAAACCTACCAAATACACAGTGGATTGATATCTGTATCAGAATTCCAATTTGCTAATCCACATTGAGGAGAAAAATACGACTATTAAAATACAGCCTGGTGGAGGACTTCTGCTTCAGGCTATGGCATATCTTATTTTAGACTAAATTCTCCCACTGAAAATAACTAGAAAAACTGGATAAACATAAGGGAAAAAAATCCCTTTGAAGGTATGGGAGATTACTCAGGAATGAAGTCTTGAGGGATCAAGATCCTGGAGAGAAGGAAATCAGCAAGAGTGAACCCAGGCTTTGGCTCTGCTTCTCCCTTGAGGCGTGTGCTCATTAGCGAAGCAGTGTCTGCGAGGCTAAGAAATGGGCACGACTTTCAGTAGTCTCCCAGAGCTGAGGGAACAGATATGGGAGTTCAGGAAGAGGGGTTCCCAGTATCTGGGACCACGAAGGGCTACGTGCCAGAGGTAAGGGCTTCCCGGAAGTAGACCAGCCCTTGCACAGGCTGAAGCCTCGCTGCCAGTCAGCTCAGTCAGTCTCAAAGTGGATTCAGGCAATTTGCCTTAGCCCTGTGCCTCTGAAAGTGTGGTCCCCAGATCAGCAGCATCACCTGAGAACTGGTTAGAGATGCAAATTCTCAGTCCCCCTCCAGACCTGCTGAATCAGGACTTCTGGGGGTAGAGCCTAGCAATTTGTATTTCACAAGCCCTCCAGTGATTCACTGCAAGTGAAAGTGTGAGAAGCATTCCCTTAGCCTGACTGCCAAGAAGAAAAGAGTATCCTCTCTGGAAGATGGCAACAATTACCAAATTATCACTATGTTTTTTCATTAAAAATGTCTAGCATTGCGGGGGCCAGCTCAGTGGCACAGTGGTTAAGTTTGCACATTCCACTTTGGCTGCCCAGGGTTTGCCGGTTTGGATCCCAGGTGTGGACTGACACATGGCTTATTGAGCCGTGCTGTGGCAGGCGTTCCACATATAAAATAGAGGAAGCTGGGCATGGATGTTAGCTCAGGGCCGATCATCCTCAGCAAAAAGAGGAGGATTGGTGGTAGACGTTAGCTCAGGGCTAATCCCCCCCCCCCCCCCAAAAAAAATGTCTAGCATTGGGCCTGGCCCAGAAGCGTAGTGGTTAAGATCTCATGCTTCACTTTGGCAGCCCGGGTTCGCTGGCTCATCAAGCCATGCTGTGGCGGCATCCCACATGGAAGAACTAGAAGGACTCACAACTAGGATATACAACTATGCACTAGGGCTTTGGGGAGAAAAAAAAAGGAGATTGGCCCTGAGCTAACATCTGTTGCCAATCTTCCTCAGTAAAAAAAAAAAAGAAATGTCTGGCATTAATTCAAAAATTACAAGACATACCAAGAAATAAGACTGATTTACCAAAAGACTAAAAAAAACAGACAGTAGGAGCAGATCCAGATATTGATATTGTCAGACATGGACTTTCAAATAATTATGGTTAATATGTTCAAGAAATTAGAACACAAGGAGAATTTCAACAGAGAACTGCAATCTATTTAAAAGAATCAAATGGAAATTCTAGAACTGAAAAATAAAATAACTGAAGTTAAGAAATTCAATAATAGTAGACCAGCTGAAGAGAGGATTCATGAACTAATTAGATGGGACAGTGGAAGACATCCAGAATGAAATCTAGAGAGATAAAAGGATGGCAAATACAAAAAGGCATAACAAATAAATGAACATGGCCAGTAGGTTCTAACGTTAAGTGTAGTTGGAATCCCAGAAGAAAAGAGAGGAACCAGCTACTTCTTTCATGGAACACGCTTTTTACCTGGAAGAGTGACTCGGGTATTTGGCAAACATTTTCTTGAAAATGAACAAAGTAAGCCTGTCACTTCAAGTATTTCTTGCCAATTTAAAATTTCAAGCAGAAATTTTGGAAATTTTTGAATTTTGGAAAATTTGTATCTGTCACTGTGAATGGTATTAACTGCTTCCCAATATGTAAATATGTTCTGAGATCAAAGGTGGTATTAAAGAATGTGATTTTTTAAATTTTTACTATTATTTTTTACTGAGATATAATTGACATATAACATTGTGTTAGTTTTAGGTATACAACATAATGATTTGATAAATATATTATGAAATGATTACTACAATAAGTTTAGTTAACATCTGTCACCACACATAGTTACAAATTTTTCTTCCTTGTGATGAGAACTTTTAAGATCTACTTTTTTTTTTAATTGGCACCTGAGCTAACATCTGTTGCCAATCTTCTTTTTTCTTCTTCTTCTTCCCCTCCCCAAAGCCCCCCAGTACATACTTGTGTATTCTAGTTGTGAGTGCCTCTGGTTGTGCTATATGGGATGCCACCTCAGCTTGGCCTGATGAGCAGTGCCACGTCCACACCCAGAATCCGAACTGGTGAAACCCTGGGCCACCAAAGCAGAGCATGTGGACTTAACCACTCGACCACAGGCCGGCCCCAAAGATCTACTCTCTTAGCAAATTTCAAATATACAGTACGATCTCATTAACTCTCGTCACCATGCTGCATATTACATCCCCAGAATTATTAATCTTACAACTAGAAGTTTGTACCTTTTGGCTGCCTCTCCCCACTTGCCCATCCTCCACCCTCCACCTCCAGCAACCACCAATCTGTTCTCTGTATCTGTGAGTTTGGGGTTTTTTTAGATTGTACATATAAGTGAAATCGTACAGTATTTGTCTAGCTTATTTCACTTACCATAATACCCTCAGTGTCCATCTATGTTGTTGCAAATGGCAGGCTTTCGTTCCTTTTTATGACTGAATAATATTCCATTGTGTGTCTGTATTCATTCATCTGTCAATGGACACTTAGGTGCTCTCCATATCTTGGCTATTGTAAATAATGCTGCAGTGAACATGGATGTGCAAATATCTTTTTGAGTTAGTGATTTCATTTCCTTTGCATAAATACCAGAAGTGGGATTGCTGGATCATATGGTAGTTCTATTTTACATATTTTGAGGAAATTCCATACTCTTTTTCCATAGTGGCTGCACTGATTTACATTCCCACCAACAATACACAAGGGTTCCCTTTTCTCCACAGCCTCATCAACATTTGTTTCTTGTCTTTTTGATAGTAGCCATTCTAACAGGTATGAGGTGATATCTCATTGTGGTTTTGGTTTGCATCTTTTCCCAATGATTGGTGATGTCGAGCACCTTTTCATGTACCTCTTGTCCATCTGTATATCTGCTTTGGGAAAAGTGTTCAGTTCCTCTGTTCATTTTTTAATCAGATTTTTTTCTGTTGAGTTGTATGAGTTCTTTATATATTTTGGATATTAACTCCTTATCAGATATATGATTTGCAAATATTTTCTCCCATTCTATAGGTTGTGTTTTCATGTTGTTTATGGTTTCCTGTACTGTGCAGAAGACTTTTAGTTTAATAAAGTCCCATTTGCTTATTTTTGCTTTAATGGCCTTTGCTTTTGGTGTCAAATCCAAAAAATCATTGCCAAGACCAATGTCAAGGAGCTTAACTTCTGTGTTAAAGCATGTGATTTTTAAATTACTGTTGTATAATGTGTCAGCATTTAGAATAGCACCAGTATTTTCTAAATGACCAATGCATGATGTTCCAAAATCATGTCTGGGTAACAAGTGCCATTCAAAGTGCAGGATAGACCAATGAATTTCAGTGTAGCAGAGTATGAAAAGTATGTTAACATGGTTTCAGATTCAACATTGCAACTAACCTTTAAGAAAATACGATTTGTGTTTTTATAGAGTATCAAAGAATATCCACAATTATCTGACAAGGCTGTTATAATATCCTTGCTTTTCCAGCTACACACCTGTGCAGGACTGGATATTTTTTATATATTTTAACTGAAACAACATACGGCAACGTGTTGAATGCAGAAGCATAGATGAATGTCCAGCTGCCTTCTGTTAAGCCAACGTTAAGGAAATTTACAAAAATGTAAAACAATGCCACTCTTACTAAATTTTTTTGTTTTGGAAAATTATTTTTCATAAAAGATGTGAGTTATTGATGTTAACATGTAATAGAGCTGTTATTTTTAAATGAATAAAACATTTTTAATTTCTAAATTTTAATGTCTAGTAAGATAAATATTAAATAGGTATGTCCTCACATAAACAAAAGCTCTTCGGGGGTCCTAAATAATTTTTTTAAATGCGTCTTAAGACCAAAAATTTTGAGAACAGTTAATATAGATATTAAAATGACAATTAAAATATATTGTAAGGATATTATGAATAATTTTGTGCCACTCACTGTGAAAATATAGATAAAATTCCCTGAAAAAAAAAATTACCAAAACAGAAAATCTGAATAGCCTTAAATCTGTTAAAGAAATTAAACCCATTATTTAAAACTTCCCCATAAAGAACACTCTAAACCTAGATGGCTTCATTGATGAACTCTTCCAATTATTTAAGGACAAAATATCCCCAATCTTACACAAATTCTTAACAGAAAATAGACAGGGAAAAAACACTTCCCAACTTGCATAACCTTAATCCCCAGACCTGGCCAGGTAATTATTATAAGAAGGGAAAATTACAGGCCAATTTCTTGCATGAACACAGATGGAGAAATCCTAAACTAAATAATGCTCAATCTGTATAACAAGTAAGTCTGTATAAAAAGGTGATGCACCATGACCAAGTTGAACTTATCTCCAAGAATTCAGTGTTGTTTTCATTCAAAAGTTATTCACTGTGATTCAGCATGTTAACAGAAAAAGGAAGGAAAACAATAATCTCAGTATATGGGGAAGAAAAGCACGTGATAAAGTTTAGCACATACAAATGATTAAAAACAAAACAGGTAACTTCAAAACCCTCTCAGCCTGCCCCCAGTCGGAGTGGAAAGGAATTGCTGTCACTAGGAGCGGTGTCTACAGAAATCTTACAGTGGACATCACAGCAAGTGATAAGTGCCGAGGGCTTTCTCTCTGAAGACAGAGACAAAGCATGGAAACCTGCTGTCATCGCTCCTTTCAACATGTCCTGGACGTTCTAGCCAGAGCAGTAAGGCAAGAAAAGAAATAAAAATTGTAAAGATGGGGGAAAAGGAGATAAAATTCTCATTTTACAGATGATATGATTCTGCATGAACAGTAGTACGTTTGCAGAGACTGTCTTGGGAGTATGTAATTTTCATTGCTAGCATTCCCGTCATTTCATTCTCCGAGTGTGGACAGCACTCGGTATGTGGAAGCACCTGCTGTTGCTCAGCACGTGTGGCGAAGGTCTTACTCTAGGTCTTGCCCTTCCTCCTCTGCAGGTCATATCTGACTCCTGTGCGCGATGAAGAGGCAGAGTCTTTACGGAAAGCGCGCTCCAGACAAGCTCGACAGACTCGAAGGTCTACTCAAGTGAGTGTGACCTCTTTTTTATGTTTGTCTGTCTATCTCCCTTTCCATTGGAGCTACAATTAAAAACAGTAAAACGAGTACGTTATTCCAGCCACTGTACTACAAGTTGTCACCTGTGTTAAATCTTATACTACATAGAATCGAGTGAATTCAGAGCAGGTTCATCTCCTTCCCTTCACAAGACTAATCATTCCACTTGTGTTTAAGGGACCACATCTTAGGAATCCCTAAAGGAGAGCAGTCTGGCAATTCCTCTCAATGTTAAACCTAGAATTACCACGTGACCCAGCAGTTCTGCTCTTAGGTATATACTTGAGAAAGGAAAATATGTGTCCACAAAACAACTTGTACACAGATGTTTATAACAGTATTATACACAATAGCCAAAAAGTAGGAAAAAACCAAATTTCCATTCACTAATGACTGGATAAACAAAAATTCCTACAAGGGAATATTATTTGTCAATAAAAAGAGATGAAGTCCTGATACATGCTAATGCTACAACATGGATGAACCTCAAGAAAATGTTATGGTAACTGAAAGAAACCAGACATGATTCCATTTCTATGACAATGTCCAGAATAGGCAAATCCAGAGAATTAGGAAGTAGATTAGTACTTCCCAGGGGCTGGAGAGGGAGGAATGGCAAGTGATTACTAATGGTTTGGAGTTTCTTTTTGGGGTGATAAAAATATTCTGAAATTAAATAGTGGTGATGATTGCACAACTCTGTGAATATAACAAGAACCACTGAATCGTATGCTTTAAAAGGCTGGATTTTTTGGGGCTGGCCCCGTGGCCGAGTGGTTAAGTTCGTGCACTCCGCTGCAGGCGGCCCAGTGTTTCGTTGGTTCGAATCCTGGGCGCGGACATGGCACTGCTCATCAGACCACGCTGGGGCAGCATCCCACATGCTACAACTGGAAGAACCCACAACGAAGAATACACAACTATGTACCGGGGGGCTTTGGGGAGAAAAAGGAAAAAATAAAATCTTAAAAAAAAAAAAAAAAAAGGCTGGATTTTATGATATGTGGGTTATATTCAATAAAGATTTATAAAAAGAATCCAAAAGGGAGCCGTTGAAGTAAGGAAGAGTCAGATATAATCTATATTAGACTTCGCAAAAATCACCACGCAGAGAATTGGCAGGAGTGGAAGACAGGAGAATGTCTGTCAAGCCTGGAAGCAAGAAGATCTGTTAGGAACCTGTATAGCCGTCCACCCTGGAGCTAACCGGAGCACAGACTCAGATTGGAGCAGCAGTGAGAACGAGAGAAAGTGATGGATTGGCATTATTTAAGGAGGCGGAGAAGATGAGCTGATGAAGCCGAATGAAAAGGAGCAGCCAGAAAGGTGAGAAGTAAAGCAGGAAACCACAATGTGGAAGTGAGTGAAAAGTCAGGGAAAAAGTGCAGTTCAACAGATTTAAAGGCTGCAGAGGTCAAGTAGGAAAGCCGAGGACTGAAAAAGAGATGTTTTGCAAGCAGCAAAAACAGCCTTCTTGTCTTCCCTGACCTCCCAAGGCAGGTCAGGGATCCTTCCTTTGTAGTGATTATGACAGTTGTTATTGTGTTGTCGTCGATGATGGTCTGTTTCCCTCTTAGAAGGTAACCTCCAGGAGGACCAAGACTGACTTTCATGCTTTGTTTTGTTTTATTGTCGTAAAATATACATAACATAAAGTTACCATGTTAACCATTTTTAAGTGTGCAGTTTAGAGGCATTAAGTCCATTCACATTTGCTTTGCAACCATCAGCACCATCCATCTCAGAACGTTTTCATCTTCCCAAACTGAAAGGTCGTACTCCTTAAGCAGGAACTCCCTCTCTCCCCCCAGCCCCAGCACCCACCCTTCTACCTTCTGTCTCAATGAATTTACTCCTCTAAGGACCTCATATAAGTGGAATCATGCAGTCTATGTCCTTTGGTGACTGGCTTATCTCACTTAGCGTAATGTCCTCAAGGTTCATCCATGTTGTAGCGTGTCAGAACTTTCTTCCTTTGTGGGGTGAGTAGTACTCCATTGTATGTACACACCACATTTTGTTTACCCGTCCATCTGTTGATAGGCACGTGGGTTGCCTCTACCCCTTGGCTACTGTGAATGATGCTGCTGTGAGCGTGGGCGTGCAAAGATCTCCTCCAGACCCTGCTTCCACTTCCTCTGGGTGTATACCCAGAAGTGGGATTGCTGAGTCATGTCTTCCTGTCTCGATACTTGCATTCATTCCATTATACTTACCTGTTTTCTTAGGTCTTTTCCCCAACAGTGAAGTTCCTTGAGTACAGGAATCATTTGCTTTGTCTTTGTAGTTCCGGTTCTTGAAGACATTTAATAGTTCCTTATTAAGAGACAATGATGAAAAATAAAAGCTAGTTGTGGATATAGTACCTGCTCAGCTGCTTTTCAGCTTTGGAGCTTCCTTCTCCAGGGAACTTGACTCCTAACTGCTGGCGTTAGAGTCGGCTGGCTCTCTTCCTTCCTCCTTTTCTCCTCCTCCTGTGGACGTCTCCTCATTATTTGCTTTTCTTCTGTGTTGCTGCTCCTCTGAGCCCGAGGGAGCATTAATCATTGGAATGTCGCTGTGTGATTCCCTGAGTTACTTGGGAAATGATGTTAGAGAAAAGCTAGTTTGGGTGCGAGGGGGGGGTTTCCTTTTTGCTGTCGTTCTAGCCTGGCTCTGAATTTTTGCTTTTTGGGGCCTACTTTTTCTTTCTATTTCTAGAAAAATTGAGTTTTTCTAGTATCTGCTGTTTAGAAAACCTCTGTTGGTAACCGCTTGCTCTTGGGAGGGTAGGGAGCTTTCAGGTAAAGATGTTGAGAACTGTTGGTGGGGAAGAGGTGCGTGTACAGCAGGCGGGCATCACTGTGGACCTGTTTTCTGGAATTCACGCTGGAAAAGCTAAAGTATGGTTTGAAATGTACCTAGACTCAGGCCTGGGTTCTTTGCACACTGAGGTGTTTGTTTTAAGTGTGTATTGCTTGAAATGACCTCACACATTTTGGGATGTTCATTTGAAATTTGATGCTGTTAGATCTTTTAGGGAGTTTCCTTGCTTATTCATCAAGAGCTATTCCACGGTTAGAGCGAAACTTCTCTGAGCATGTGATATTTTCCAGGGTGTAACCCTAACAGACCTGCAGGAAGCAGAGAGGACTTTCAGCCGGTCGAGGGCGGAGCGGCAAGCTCAGGAGCAGCCAGGCCAGAAGCCCCTGGGCACTGAAGGGCTTGAGGGGAGCACCAAGAAGCATGAGCCCTCGGCAGTCCCAGGGAAGGAAGCTGGGGAGGGCCGGCAGCCCTGGGGCGGGAGTCTGGATGAAGAGGTAAGCCCATTTTCCTGGCACAGACTGTGGGAAAAGCAGGGTGCTTATCTGGGGAATTTCTTCCTCACTGATAATTCGACCAGTGGGCAGTTCATAGAAGATGCTGTTCATGTCTGTCTTTAGTTGACGCACCTGTGTGACAGAGAATTCAGAGGATGTCAGTCCCTAATGATCATTTTTTTCTCTGGGAATTAACCAATGCTTATTCTTTTTTCCAGTTTTGTTGAGATATAATTGACGTATAACATTATATTCGTTTTAGGTGTACAACATGATAATTTGATATATGTATGTGTTGTGAAATGATTACCATGATAAGTTTAGTTAACTAAATTTAACTACATTTATTCTTTACCTACAGAATAAATGTCTTTCTGTTCAAAAAAAGAAGTCATGGTATAATAAAATGCAAATAGAACTACAAGCACTTATTGAGGATGTATGCGAGGCGTTATCTTAACTCTTTCATGTATTAGTTTGTTTAATCCTCAAAGAAACCCTCTGAGGCAGATATTATTATTCCTATTTTAAATATGAGGAAACTGAGTTCCAGAGAGGTTAGGTAACGTGCCCAGCTTTTCACACAGCTGGGAAGCGGTGGCGCAAAGGTGTGCATGTTGGCGGTCTGGCTCCACAGCTCGCTGTCTTAACCATCAGTGTGTTGTTCTAACTCCTGCAAACCCAGGAGCTTACAAAGCACCCCTGGCCCCATGCCAGAGGACGTTGCTTTGGGATGGACATTTTGACTCATTTTCCGTTTCTCGAGTTGAGTTGGAAGTCAAAGACACGGGGTTATATCTAGGGTGAACGTAGCTCCTGGTTTACCTGAGAGGCTTCCATTTACACCTGTTATCTCTGTGTAATTATCAATACCACCCCTTTTCACTCTCAGAAGTGTCCCAGTTGGGATGATAAATTTCACGGTCCCCATAGTTGTAGGAGAAAGGAATCTCCATCTTGCTCTAACTCTGAATGGCTAGGCTGCATAAACTAACGGAGGTTCTGTTGTTTGCTTTGTCTTTTCAGCTACTGTTTACTGAGTACTTATTACTAGGTACTGTTCTAAGCACCCAACATACATTATCTCATTTAATCCTCACAACCGTCTCTGGGGAAGATAGTATCCCTATTTACATACAAGGAAGCAGAGGCTCAGAGAAGTTAAGTAATATATTCAAGGTCACACAGCTAGTAAATGCTGAAGCCAGAATTTAAATCAAGTTCTATCTGACTCCAAAGCTTACTATATTTTATTGCTTCTGTCTTTATAATTTATAAACAAAAATGTATACAGTCTCTGTGTGTAGTAAGAATTTCTCTATCTCTGCATGTTAAATAAACTAAATTAAGGCTTATTGTCAGATCTATCTGTCCTAACTGGCAGGAAAAAAAAATTCAAAGGGGAAAGTGGGAATTGAATTTAAAGTTTCAATAAGCCTGGTATGGCCAGTTGGTGGAGTATTCAGAAATTGCAGAGTGCTCAGATTTGGTCTCTGTTCTCAGATAACTCAGTATGATTCTTCATATTCCTTGGCTTTCTGTTTTCCTATATAAACCTTGCCTTTCAGCACTCCATCTTAAAAGGCCGTCATCCTTCCTATTTTCATTCCAAAATCAAAGGAATTTTTATTAACAAGGTTAGCGCTACCAAGTGTCCTATGGTCGATTTAGGAATGATTTTCCCTGGCTGCTATCAACATGGTGGTATATTCAGAATAGGAGCCCAGAAGCTGTTTCTGTTCTGGCTACTTAACTAACTAGTTCTGCTCAATAGCTGCTTATTGAGCATCTACTACCAACAAGCCTCTCGATACAGAAAGAGCCCGTTTTTAATAAACCTGCTATCCTATCCTTTGGTTGGACCTGACCTCTAACGTCTCATCCTCTGGATTACTTCCAGCCTGTCTATCATCGCCTGAGGTGTCCAGCTCAGCCAGACAAACCCACAACACCAGTGTCTCCTTCTGCATCAAGACCCTCTCTCTACACCAGTTCCCATCTGCTACGGACAAGTAGGTCTTCAGTCCCTGATTCTGAGAGTTCAGAGACGACCACAAACACTGCAGTTGCAAAGGAAATGGACAAAAATGGTATGTAGAGCCCAGACCTCTCCCCAGTGGACATGCCCCAGATGCTTAAGACCCGTCCTTTGTTCTGTCTCTGGCCAGAGAGTGAAGAAGCAGATTTGGACGACCAGTCTTCTAATAGGCTGTCCGTCCGTGAGAGGAGGCGGCCCAAGGAGCGACGAAGAGGCACGGGCATCAATTTCTGGACAAAGGATGTAAGTAGATTGGTCTGTGCTGGGACATCTCATGTTGTCCTTGGCTGCCATCCTTTGTGTTGAGTTCCAAAGGGTCCCACATGGGGCCATGAGTCTTACAGATTGTCCAGAAATATTACTGAGAAAAAGGGAAGAAGAAGAAAGACTCACCCAGTATGGGACTCGTTTGGTATATTCCTGCTGGGCACCCAGCTCCTGGAGCAATGCTGAGCGCATGGTGGGCACACAGTGAACGACTGGTGAGGAACGAGGACATCAGAAACTGACCACAGCCACATGGACGAGTGGAGCAAGCTCGCCGTATCTCAGCCGTCCTCCCAGTAGCCCCTGAAAGTCATGTAGTCAGTCAGTCAACAAGATCCCAAAACCCCACAGAAGCTGGGATTCTGACTCAATATTTCAGGAGCACTGCAAGAATTTCAAGGAAGTAACATGAGTTCATCTACTCAGTTTTACTCTTTTGAAGGAAAAAAGGAACAAATAATATAAAACATTAACTTTGGCTTGAAGATAAAGACAGGTGCACCAGTGCTTACTAACTCCAAACACAGACTCAGTACTTTAATCTGCCCTCTCGTTCTGTACCCTTCTCACTCCACTTTGTTATTGGCATTTGAAAAATCCAGTGGCCGATAATCAAGAGATTCCTGGTTACCAGTGACTTATTTGCAAATTACATAAGCCATTCAGGGAAACAAGAAACGAGACAATGATAGTCATCTATCAGAAAGTATTCTTTAGCTAGAAGTATTTCACTGTTATAGGACCAAATAGACTGATGCCTACTGACAGAGGTGAAATAAAGTTCGTCTTTCTTAAGAGGCCCTTTTTTCAGCTGTTGGTCATTTGACGTTTCTGACTACAGGTGATGCTCCTAAGCTGTCGCCTGTGGCAGCTGTTAAAAGCAGCAGTCATAGCACATCACTCAGCAGCCAGTGCTCATTGCTCGTGTGTGAAATGGGAAGAGGTGTAACTGATGGGGCTGACCTTGTTGCTTTCGAGGATGTCTGTGACCATGATCCATCCTCTTGTTTTTCTTCCTCCTTCCTTTGCAGGAAGATGAAACTGATGTCTCTGAAGAGGTCAGAGCAGCGTGGGTAAGCAACAGCCAGTGAGGCATGTCCCTTGTGGCTCAGCCGTGCTCGTGTGCGCATAGCTGCAACAGAAGAAAGAGCGGGGCCTGTGCAGATCTGGGCCAAGGGAGAGCTTGGAGATGGGCATTCCTCTGAGGCATGTGGCAGCGCAGTTGGTGGTATTTGCTGACATGATGTGACAACGCCCCTGCTCTTGAGCAAGTTTCCTATGTTTTCCTATGCCTACTGCCCATTTCGCACATGGTTATTATAGGGTCTGTCTGCTTTCTCTCCCATGAGCATACTACTGGATCATGTAAAGGACTTGGAGTCTTTGGAGGGAAGGCGAAGAGTGGTGCGCCTTCTCTTACGGATCCACACAAATACGGTCATAAGCGTGAGGAATGGAAAGAGGGCACAATCCAGAAGTCATGTATATTTGACTTTGAAATAAGCTTAAACCCCTTGGCTTTTGGATACCTCAGACCCCTTAAGCCCTGGGAGCCAGCTTTTCTCTGCAATGGACAGCCTGGGCCCAGGTTTCCTGAGACTCTGGGTTCCTGTAAGCCACTCACGCCTGATAGAAAGTTAGTGGTTTTCTTATTAATACCATTTTTCAGGAAGAAAGGCATTTGGCTTTGACTAAATGAATTGAGACTGCATGTGTTTCTATTAGAAATTGTGTAAAAAGATGGCCATTTTGTGCCCTACAGTTAGTTAATTGAAAGTATGTTCTCAGAATATATTTAATAACCCATACTGAAAATTAACAACTCATTTTTGGCAGAGGAAATAGAAATGCTGTATTATGTCATTGACCCACTGTATTTCAGTCAAGATCCAGAGCAGTCAGTGGTGGCCTTGCAAAAGCAATGCCTGGGACTGGTGGTGACGCAGGCAAGAGCTGCCCTTGAGTGAGGCTGGGGCTGCGTCACAGAAACGAGCCGTGTCACGTGGCAGTACCACGTGGAGGTTCCTTCAGGCCAGGGAGTGTGTGTGCGTGCATGTGTGTGCGCTTGTATGCGCGCAAACAGCAGCCATGCTTCAGTTTTTCAAGGGGCTTGGAAAGACTTGTGGAGACAGAAAGAGGGAAAGTAGGAAAGTCGCTTTGGGGACTTAGGAGACACCTAAAGAGAGGATCTGAGTATTCGATTACAGAGCACGGAAACGTACTGTGATCCCTAGAGGGTCATAGAGGCCTTTGGGTCCATAAAGGGAATTGCAGCAAGGAAGGCTTTGTTGTCGTGGAATGTCTTTGTCAGTGGAAAGCTCTGTCTCTGCCTTTTCAAACTACTTGGCATGGGAAAATCCTAGCCTAGGCCACCAAAGAAGGGAAACTAAGATGTTCTTGATCCACTGCTTCCCAGAGAATTTTATTTTAGGACCATTGACTTAAAATTACAGAAAAGGTGCTCTGACGGGTGAGGAAAAACGGGAACTGTTGAGGTTTGACGTGAAAGTCATTCGTCAGGGTCTGGCCTCGTGGCCAAGTGGTTAAGTTTGCATGCTCCGCTGCAGGCGGCCCGGTGTTTCGTTGGTTCAAATCCTGGGTGCGGACATGGTATGCTCCTCAAACCACGCTGAGGCAGCGTCCCACATGCCACAACTAGGAGGACCCACAACGAAGAATATACAACTATGTGCCGGGGGGTTTGGGGGAGAAAAAGGAAAAAGATAAAATCTTTAAAAAAAAAGTTAACTCCTCCCAAGACTCAGACATCAGTTTTTAAGTTGAGATGTAATTTGCAATCAGTAAATGCACAGATCTTAATTGTGCTCTTTGATGGGTTTTGACGATTGTATCCACTGGTATAAACACCACTCAAATCAGGATGGAGAACTTTGCCAGCACCTTGAGAACTTCCCTTGTACCTCCTTTGCTTTCCCGAGAGGCAGCCCTGTTTCTGATTTCTGTCACCACGGGTTAGCATTGCCTGTTCTTGAATCTTGTGTGTATGGAATTATACAGTAATAATATTTCATTTTAAGGGTAAAAAGGAAAGTTTCAGTGGTATTACCTCCAACTTATGTCTCCAGGCAGGGTTATAACTAAAATGATTCCAAGTATGTACAGACTCTTATTTTCCTCCTCTTAAAGATTTCAAGAGAAGTTTCTTTAACCTCTCGCCCATGTGTCAGTAACAACAGCACAGGTAAGAAGACTTTCTAGGGCTGGCCCCGTGGCTGAGTAAAGTTCCCTGCACTCTGCTTCGGCGGCCCAGGGGCACAGGTTCAGATCCCAGGTGCAGACCTACTCACCACTCATCAGCCATGCTGTGGAGGCTTCCCACATACAAAGCAGAGGAAGATGGGCATAGATGTTAGCTCAGGGACAATCTTCCTCAAGCAAAAAAAAGATTTTATTGTTTAACCTAAATCTCTGTTGACATCACTGAAATCCATTTCTTCTTTTTTGTGTACCTACACTAGAAAAATGTAACCAGCATTTATGTACAGATTGGGTTTACGGCTCTGATGTTTGTTGTCAATTACATGATAGAGGAAGACCAGTCATGCATTTCTGTGGTGGTGACACCAAGAAATGATGCGTGGAAGGCCGGCCACTTGGCTTAAGCCCAGTATAGTGCATGGGTTTAGTCAGAACCCATCCCCATTGGTAAATCCACGAACCAGTGAGACTGGCAATGAATATAGAATTTGATGTCTTAGCACCTCCTTAACAGATGTGTTTAAAGGAAATCTGTTTCATTATCCACATTAGGTGTGTAACATAGTCTCCAGAAATTTAACAGATCCTTTCTCTTGCTAAGTGGGAAGAAACTGAATCTGAGTCCGAGTGTGAGGAAGGTTATTCCAGTCATCCCTGAAAACGCTCTCGTACTCATGAGCGTGTTTGTTTTCTTTCCTGGTGGTAACTGCACGAAACGTGGGCTCTGGAAGGCACGGTCACAGGCACGGTGTGGAGGGGGTGGCCGTCTGGGTTCTTCCCATCGTTTTACCTGCACCTGGGCCTTCTTGCCTTCTGCTTCACGTTGAGCTTGTCTTCTGTGTTGTTGTTTCCCCGCCTTACTCCTCTGGAGCAGTTCTTCCCCAGCTGGTTCTGTTGTATAATTGAATTCATCACCAGAGGGCACAAGCGGTCAACAGAAAGATGTCAGTGAACGCGCAGAATAGTGCCCTGGAGCAGCTGAGCAGACAGACGGCTTTTGTTTTAAAGGAAGTGTTGAAGAACCCACTCCAGTGTAGTAAAGTTCTTGCCTCCCAACTTTCGGGAATTTAGAGATAACTTGGGTTAAGAACCTCAGTTTACCGTTAAAAACACTGGGGCCCAGAGAAGCCAAGGAGTCTCCACAGGGACAGAAAAGTGTCCTGGAGTGAGCGCCCGTGCCTGCCTCAGGGGCTCTCGCCTGACTGGGGAAGCAGACCTGAGACTGGGCAGCGTCCTCCCCGTTCCCTGTCCGTCTGTTTGGTTTTTGCTCAGCAGGCTACATGAGCCAACCTGCTAGGAGCGCCCCACCTCCGTGAGTGAAGGACGTCGTCTTGGGGGACAGCGTAAAAGCCTGCCCTGAGTGCTGAGATTCGTGGGTCGAGGTCAGCATTCTTTTGCTGTCCTTGGTGGAGGTGGTGGTTGTGTCTTTCAGGAAGTAAGAATTCCACACTGTAATTAGGAGAGTGCTGCCCCGTCCCCAGAGTC